>NC_081145.1:28166123-28183623 GCF_958295425.1 Solea solea
GATCACAGAGAAAAGAAAAGAACCAAAGATGTCACGCCGAGAACCAAACTCCACAGACTCTGTGGTGGAAATACTGCAATAAAAATATCACGTATTAAAATAAACACACACGTGTCGTCGCAGTCGTCCATGAACTCAATGTTTCAGCAGCTTAAACATGTGACACTCAAACCTGATTTATAACGAGGTTAATTCCCCACCGGAGGCAACGGAACAACATTTGGCCCGCTCAGATGGGACTGCATGAATGAATGAATGAATGAATGAATGAATGAATGATAAAGAAAAAAGCTGAGAGCAGCAGAAACGAGGCTGCGGTCGATTCAGCGTGATGACCATGAAAAAAACATGGATATTAAAACTTCATAAGGAGCCAGAGTCGCCGGATAATGAGGGTCCTGAGTTACTTCATGTTGTCCAGTGTTACGTTGCCATAACAACCGGGAGAAAGTTTTTATCCACATGGAGCTGGAGTTTAACGGAGCTCCGAGCATCGAGTCCGGCCAGCAGGGGGCGGTCAAGTGAAAAAGCAGCAGCGTTGTGTAGAGTTTGGGAGATGTGAGCTTGACAATCCCTCATGATGTCACAATAAAACACTCTCTGTGACAGTATTTCACAGAATTTCAAAATAAAAGTGTGATATGGAACGATATTATATAATCGTAGAGTAGAGGCGTGAGTTTGAGACTAGAGCGATTTCACGATTAATCGTTTGGTCCATAAAAAAACGTTGATCAGTGTCAAACCTGGAAATGGTGACGTTCTCGAATGTCTCGTTATTGTCCACAAACCAAAATGGCTTCCTTTTTTTTTACGACAGAGAGGGAGACGGTGGATGTTCACGGTGCTGTCGTAAAAATGTGTACTCCAAAACTGTAGGGGGAGCTGTGTTCCACATGTAAAACCTGTTTTTAGGAGATTGTGCCAGAGTTCACCGTGGCTATAGGATGGACCTGGAGGACACTCTGTCCCAGTGGACGAGCTACAGGACGTGAGTCTGTGAAAGTCTGTGTCTCCTTCAAACGTGTCCCCCTCGTCTCCTCATCGCGATCCCGTTCTGTGGCAGAGAAGAGATTTCTCCTCTCGATTATTTTTGGGAGCTCAGACTCGTTATATGAGTTTCCATGAGGCTGAGATTAAAGTCCTTCCCTTCATGTTGTTTCTGTCTTTAATCTCATCTCTGAACCGACGCCCTAAAAGCCACAGCTGAGACTTGTCCTTCGCCAAAATTGGTTCTTCTTCTTATTTTTTCTCCACCTCACGACCCGCAGGCGTCTCTACGAAAACTTCACACATTTTTGACATTCCTCTCTCAGCAGCATGTGTAGATTTCACATATTAGAAGTATTTTATCTTCCTCAAATGTGCATATTCTTATTGGTTTGACAAAAATGATCAATGACCATGTTTCAGCCACTGTATCTCGCTGCTCTAATGTCTTTTCTAACAAGGAAATTGAAATTAAACCAAATTCCACAGAGAAAACCAGTGATTTTAACATCACAGCTCACAGGAGTCGTTGATCACTCACTGTCATTTTGTGGCGTTTGAAATCAGATTCCAGATTTACAGCAGACTTTGGTGTAGGAGAGTGATTGGAGTGAATGTTCTTAAGATAGTGAAAAAAGTCTGTTGATAATCGATCAATTATCATCTTGATTCATCGAATAATTGTTTGATCCAAAAATGTCAGAAAATGTTGACCGATGTTTTTCGAAATTCAAAAATGATGTTTTCAAACGTCTTATTTTTTGTGAAGCAAAAATACAGAAATATTCACTTTTAAGAAGCCAAGATTTAATCATCAATGAAGTCATTCATTGATGATGTGAATGATACCTTTAGAGGAGGAAACGATGAAGAAAAAGAGATTAAAAAAAAGTGATGGAGAGTCAAATAAGCAAAGGGAGGCAGTGGAGAAATAAATGAAAGGAAGGAGAAACGAGTTACAAAGAAGAGGGGGAGGTAGAAACATGAGGTGGAGGGACGTTAAAAAATGAGAAATTCAAGCTTTGAGAGAGAAAGAGAGAACAGTCAGAGGAGGAAACCGAGGGGATGTGGATTAATGAAGCATTAATGAAGGAAAGGACGGAAGCACATGAAAGCAGTGAGCGACAGAGGAGGAAGATGAAGAGGGCGCTGTGCACAGAGCTCAAACCAGGTCAGGGAAGAAAGAGGAAGATTTAAAAGATTTAAAAACAAAAACAATGCTGCTGCTGCTGCTGCTGCTGCTGCTGCTCATCCCGGTGTGAGCCGCTGACACCAGCACCACAGTGGTTCTGTTAGAGACCCGGACACTGGACCAGAACCTCGCTACTGTTAATTTGACTTTAAATCACTTGACTGATTTCTTAGTAAAAGACTTACTAATTTGCTCCTAGCTGCAGAAAATGACACCTTCCCAGAAACTGCTATAAAAACATTATATATATATATAGCTAGCTAGCTAGCTAGTGCGCACATGATTTCATCAGTTGTAAATTGTTTTAATGTTAATGCTATAATTCCCAAAATTCCCATAATTCTCGTGGAAAGTTTCCAATTTGGAATATTTCAAAGATTCTAAAAAAACTAAAGCTTCCATGGATTTTTCAACCCCTTTACAACCCTCATTCCAGCAAAAATGGCTTAGTCCACTGCCAGAGTCTTTTTCTTTCTTTAAACAACAATTATTTAAATTGAAATAAAAGTAAAGAAGTAAAATATAAGAAATGATAAGTATAAATTCTTAAAATCAGAATTGTGATAAGATGGACTTTCTTATAATTCTGTCCAATTGTATCTAGTTTTTCCTCATTTGAATCATTAATCATTATCGCGAGAAGGACTGTTTCCTCATGTCAGTATCAGGCCTTCAAACACATTTAAATGTGTTTTTTTAAATAATCATGTAAGCATACTAACTGGCGTTTCTATTGATTTTAAATGACTAGATACTTATTTATCTGCTTGTTTTTGGAAATTTGGCACAGATGTTTATCAGGATGAGATCTAGAAAAGAAAACTCTGTTGGACCCAGGACCAGATGATACGAGGGTGCGATATTGCTGCTTGCAGCTATATTCTTTTTATTCCTTTCTTTGTAGTTTATATCTTTTTTATTACCTAAAACAACCCAGTCTGTCTATCTATAAACTCACATGACCGCAGAGCTGAGCCACAGATGCAGCTGAAGGCCAAACCATTTAGCAGCAGAAGAGCGAGGTGACATGAGTGGTGAGCTGCCTCCATCCTCTCTCCTCTCTCCTGCCAACCTAGTTTCTGTCTCCACGTCCTAGAGAGAGAGAGACTCTCTCGTTCTGAGACGTTATGTAAATGTGTTAATGCCAGCCATGTAACAGATGAAGAAGAAACCCTTCACTGGAAGAAAAGCAACAAATCTAAACAGCTGCTAATCTCTGATTATTACAATCCCGCAGTTCCTAAGCGTCCCAATTCCAAACCAAAGGCTCCGGTTGTTTGAATTTGCCAGACAAACATTCAGGAAACATTTCCACACGACTCACATTCTCGTCCAGGGAGGCAGCGAGCAGGTGGGAGGATTTCTCTCAGACGATTCACTGCAAAAACTTCAGAGATCATCCTGACGTAGTTTACCACAAATAAAGTGCAACGATCTGTCAGCGAGTGGCTTGAAAGCTGGAGTATTTCAGCAGAGCCTTGATGAGGTGATTGGCACCAGCTGTGTGACCTGCAGCTGCCTGAGCCTGGAACCTGCTCCTAGTGAGACAGTGACACATCAGGAAGGGAGGGGAAATGCAGGGAAAGAGAGACTTATTTTGAAATATTGATATAATATAAAGCTCAAATCACCCACCATGAATGAACAGTTGCTCACCCCTGCTTTAGAAGTCGCCACAGCGGATCACCTGGCTCTCTTATACAGTCATGAAATATATAATAAAATAGGAAAGGACAACAGTTTAGGATTATTTCTGGGTGTGAACGTGTGCAGCTCCCTCACTTTCATTCACAGCATCACAACTTCTCCATGACTAACTTTGTCTCCGTGCTTTTCCTCCTCCGTCTCTTTCTGGTGCTCGTTTCATCTCGTTCTCTGTATGAAGGGATGAATATCACAGCAACATCAACTGAACTATAAATAAATGTTGAATGGTTTTAAATCTTAGAATAAAAACAGGTTTTGTAACGACTGTGTGATGACAGATTCTTTATAAAGGTGTCGTGTCTTATTCTGCTGTTAAAGGGAAAGTTAAAGGGACACTTTGGGGTTGTTGTTGTTTGTATATTGTTTGTAATATTTTATAATTAATAAAAATGCTTAAACATGTACAAAGTGATCTAATCACTATCCACTTGCTCAGAAATGGGTTCCTGCCTCATTAGGACCAGGTTTTCAGGTTAGTGTTTATGACAGAAAGATAAAGAGGCAATAAATACGAGAACACACACCAACTTGTTTTTATATGTTAGTGAGGACACTCATAGACACATTCCCTAACCCCTTACCTTAACCTTAACCCTCAGAATTAAGTGTCTAACCCTAACCCTTAAACCGGGTCTTTACACCAAAAAAGCTCATCAAAGTTGTGGGTCCCAGACAAAATATGTTTGTTTTGGACCTCACAAAGATACAAATACCAGTACAAACACACCAATTTACTAGTTTTATAGTTTTACTGCAGAAACTGAAAATGTTTGAAAGAATGGACGTAACGGACGTTTGTTTACATTTAAAAGTTGAAAAGTTGTCTGATCTCCTGGTCCTGGGCGTGGCCGTCAGCAGCAGACGGGCTTCGATCCGAAAAAACAGACAACTCAAAAAGGACAACAGTTTACAGACGGTGACAGAGACAGATGGACAGAGACGGAGAATCCTCTTGTGTTCTCTGACTCTGCTCCGTCCAAAATAAACTGTGAGCAGGAGGGAAATCACGACATGGAGCCTCCTCCCTCGGTGACACTAACACTATCCAAAGAGGGATTTATGCTCATTCTGTCCCCTCAACACGTCTCACTCTGTCCACAGAGAAAAAACAAACCAAACATCATTTCATGGGTGTTTTCTGCTCACGTGACGGCACTGCCATCACACCGAAGGGACACCTCCTCTGATTGGTCCATACGAAGGTCATGTTGGTGGAAGCAGATGTCCCCCACCCTGAACCCGAAGACAGGACCTAAAAGATGCTGATGCCTTAAAGCAGGGGTCGGCCAAGGATGGATTACTGAACCAGGGGCTCAGGGTTCAGGGGCCATGAAGTCAAATAACACTGGTTATTACTGTATGTGAGGTCTTTATGGGGCCCCTTAGGCTGTGTTATCTACCCCTGATGTCTTGACAGGGCCCTTGTTTCCACCCATTGGAACGGTTCGGTTTGGTACTGTACGGTATGCATTTATATTAAGGTTAGTACCAAAATAACTAGCTCCAACCGTACCATTTTTCTGTACCCTTCCCTTGGGGACTAGCGAAATGGTATGGGTGGAGTTAGACCCATGACAGCCGTCTGATTGGGCGACAGAAAAGTGTCACTCCTTTGCGACCGGTGTTACAAAAACCCTGTTTCATTCTTAACTGTAGACATGCTGCTACGCTGTAATACCGACTTGTTATTGCCTGGCATTGCTAACAAAGAACATGGGCAAAAAGAACATTAAGGCTCGTCTCAATTTTGCCAAAAAACATCTTGATGATCCCCAAGACTTTTGGGAAAATACTCTGTGGACTGACGAGACAAAAGTTGAACTTTTGGAAGGTGTGTGTCCCATTACATCTGGCGTAAAAGTAACACCACATTTCAGAAAAAGAACATCATACCAACAGTCAAATATGGTGGTGGTAGTGTGATGGTGTGGGGCTGTTTTGCTGCTTCAGGACCTGGAAGACTTGCTGTAATAAATGGAACCATGAATTCTGGTGTCTACCAAATAATCCTGAAGGAGAATGTGCTGCCATCTGTTCGTGACCTCATGCTGAAGCAAACTTGGGGTCTGCAGCAGGACAATGATCCGAAGCACACCAGCAAGTCCACTTCTGAATGACTAAACCCACGAGGGGATCCTTCCGCACATTCTCAGTTTTTTGTATGCGTATGTGTTATTTTTCTTTTTCCCTAATAGGAGTGTCAGAGCTACTCACTACACTGTAATACAGTGCATATTGTAATGAAACGTATGAAACGGATGAAGTACAAAGCACTTTTCAAACCACACTTAAGTTATGGTTATTGTCCGCGCACTTTTATAAACAAAGTGACGTCCTTGATGTGACTTAAAACATAGACCTACCTTACATGAACACCAAATCCATTCTCGGTCTTTCCTTGTGAAGTGGGCAGCGTCGTCAAGTTTGTCCTTTGACTTGAGCTCCAAAAGAAGTCCTTTCTCTATGGCCATCAGTACCAAAGCTCCCAGGCGATCCTGTCCAGTACTGGTTCTGGCGTTCAGAGCCGAGTAAGAGCGCTCCACGGTGGACAGGTGAGGGGACACAGCTGCAGCATGCTCTCAGTCAGCTCGTTAAGTGTCACAAAGTGCAGCAGGTCTGATGGACTCCATGTTTGTCCATGACTGTCACTTCAATGTTGAGCCGGCGGAAGTCAAAGTGCAGCCCGTAGTTTTCACTCTGCAGCTTCCGGTACGCTGTGCGCGCGTCAACAACTAATAAGAATGTTTTTCCACTTTCAGAACCTTTTCTTTTAATTCCACTTCTGGAGTTGGACTAACATTTTTTATGACTTGAAGTTTTTCTGTGAAAGGCCGCCTTGACAAAGCTATCAATGCTATCAAGCTAGCCACAACACCGCGCTCTCAACCTCTCTCAGCACTCTGGGGGGCGTGTCGTGTAGTGTGTCTGTGGTCTGCAGTTAGACCTGTGTTGTTAGGACTTCACAAAGGCCTAGGATCTTTTGTTTTTGGCCCGCCCACTTAAAATCATTAATTGGTCAATTTGCCCATCACTCTCCAAACCAAAACACATAGCTTAGCCTTCTCCGGGATTCGAGAAGTCCTAACCAATGAATGAGCTTGACAGTAAATTTAACTTTAGAACATAGATGAGAGAAAATGTATTAAATGTATTGTATTAAATTAAATGACATAGATTTTTTTAATATATATATATAATTTAATACTTATATTTTTTGGTCCAGAATTAATGTTGGGCCTTCTCTGAAGATGTAGAAGTCCTTGACTGTTCCCCACTGATAGTTGTTATGTGATATTTGGCTTCTGTGCTCTCCATCACCAAAGTCCGGGAGAATCCCCGGGTTTGTTTTTCTCTCATTTGGCCTCGGTGAGATGAGCTCACACTTCTGGTCTGGCAGGGCCATTTAAAGTTGGCAGTGAGTCGCTGCTTCCTTTTAAATTGGCGGCAGATTTATTCAGGGGAATGAGTCCATGGTCGATAAGACTCTGATCTGACAGCTGACTACTTTGTAAATTTGGCCTGGACCTCCATCATTTCTCCCTCCTCACAGACGGACTTTACTGACTGATGAAGCGAATCTAACATCCATCCATGAAATGCTCAAGAAACTTAAAATGAACCAACCGTCAGACTGATTTTTTAGATGTGAATGTGTGTAACATGACTGTCGTTTCACTCGTACTGAAAACAAGATTTATTTAGATTTTATGGCTGTAGAATTGTCAAAAAAATGTTCCATTAGTGAGTTCTTCCGCTTCCTTTTTCCGAGATAACTTTCACTTTTCCATAGCTGGCAGTTATTTATTTATGGGTTTCGGAATTACGCTACTGAGAAGCTGACCTCACAAACGTGCGACATGCCGGTGAATCCCGTCCGAGGTTCTACCGTAATGACAAGTATATGGGCGCAAAGCTCTATTTCTCTGCTTTCTGGTATCCATCCATCTTGTCTTCTACCGCTGTATCCTCCACATGAAGGTTGTGGGTGTCTCAGCTGACACCAAAAAGCGGGGTCACACCCTGGACAGATCGCCAGTCCAGAGTTTGGACATACTCCACAGTCCAAGCAAGTACGCGTGCCAAATCCTGGTAATAGAAGGTTTTCAAACAAGATCTTTAAAAGAAGACAAAGATCGTTCATTTAAAAAATATGGAGCCAAAGAAAAGGACGTAGGACAAGTGGACAGACGTTGAGGTACAGGTTCTTTTGAATGTATTTGCTGAGGAGGAGGAGGTTCAGTCAGACTAGATTACCCAGGAATTCTTTTCACCAGATTAAAAACATTGCTGGTAATAAAAGTTCCTGGAAATGTTGTCCTACAACAGTCCTGAGTCTTACAATCATTTCTGGGTCAAAGTTTCCATAATCTACTGCTCGGACGTGGAGAGTGTGAATGGTGGCCGGCGCTGGACCTTGAAGAAGAGAAGATGTGAGAAGAGAACACAGTGTGTGTGTGTGTGTGTGATGGGAACCATGGCAACAGAAGCCTCATTACCGACTGTAAAAACAGCTTCCAGTTTGTTTGTTTGTTATTTGAGACAGGACTTTTTAAGATCAGTGCAAAAACAGTCAGGACCTCTTCGGTCCTGGTTTCTCTGCGTGTGTTTATCCTCCCTGAGTTCATTAATTGGACGGTGAATGAAGTAAAAGCAGCAGGTGGCGTCGTGTTGTTGTTCTGCTCCATGTTGTGACCGATCAATTAGGAAAGAATAAAAAGATGCTTGATCAATGAGACGATTAACTCGTATATAGAAACAAATGTGGTGGAAGCCATTAAAACAAACATTAGATAAAATAGACATTATCACTAAGATATGGTATTGTTTAAAAGTAATGTGAATATGGTACAGAATAGAGCTGCAAATAATACTAATGGATCCACCAGTCTTTTGTGTAATTAAATCAAGTTCAGCTTCTTAAATGTGAATAATTACTGCTTTCTTTGCTCCACATTAACAAATACATCATTAAAACTGAATCATTTTAGTTTGTGGACAAAACACAACATTGTTTTGAGGTTTGAGGAAACACATTTTCTGAGCTTAATCTAATCTAATTGATCAATCAGGAAAATAACTGACCGATAAATCAATCATGAGAATGATCGGTACCTGCAGCTCGAGAGTGTCGGCAGTCAGAAGTCACTTGCATCAGTAGTAGAAACACTTTTGGTGTGTTGTTTCCACCGTGGTCATCAAAGAGCTTCCCACTGACTTCCACATTCACATTTATTTGATTGAAGAATCATGAAACTCCCCTCCCCCAACACTGCAGCCCTTTGCAAGGGATCAATATCTACTGTATATCCTCTGATATCAGAGCTCAAAGGCACGTCTCCCAATGGCTGCATGATCTCATTTGTTGCCTAAGGCTGGAACAAAACACATTCCCCTACTTGTAGGTCAGAACAAACGTTCTATAAGATATGGAGGAGACCACTACTCACTTATATTCAAAAACTCTAATACTGATAACTGAGCCTTGTTAGTAGCACTGATGCCCTCCCTTGGAGTTCCAACACTTGTCCATCATGGAACGTTATAGCAGTTTTATTGCCATGATATTGCGATCTGTTATTTGTATAGCGCCAAATCACAACATACATGATCTCAGGTCTCTGAGATCATGTATGTTGATGAAAACCAACAATTCACACAATGAGCAGACACTAGGCATCAGTGACGAGAAGAAGAAATCTCTGACAGAACCAGACTCAGAGATGTGCAGCATCTGCCAAGACAGGTTGGGGTGAAACGAAAAATGGGGGACAGAGGAGAGGAGGGAGGCCGGAAAGGACAAGAGAGAGATGAGGTGGAGACAGAAGAAAGAGACCAGGAGCAGATACACAACAATTGTATCAAGTTTTAGACAGACAGACAGACAGACAGACGACTTTATTAATCCCTTTGGGAGGTTCCCTCTGGGAAATGAAAAGCTCCAACATCCACACACAGCACTGTTAAAATTAGAGTCACACTTTACAGGAGACCGGAAAGAGAAACACCCCAGGTACCAAACACCATAAAATATAGAATGAAATATAGAGTAAAATAAAATTTGAGATAAAAATGAACTATGCTATATATATATGTATACATATATATAAACATTTTTAAACACTTTTATTGCACATGTTTTTATGTTTTTTTTGCACATGTTTTTATGTTTTTTTGCACATGTTTTAATTGTTTTTGTGGTTATTGCACATTTCTGTGAGTTGTGATTATGGACAGTTGTTTGTTTAGTTCGTACCCTTTGTTTTGTTTTGTTTGCCCTAAGTTCAGAGTTCTAAGTTAATACAGGACAGTCAGAGTCAGTGATGACATGTTTATAGAACTACAGTGTCATTTATGTAAGCAACAGCAGATATTGTTAATAAAAATATACTGATATCAACTTTAATTATAGCATAATAATGGTGATAATAATAATAGTAGCCTCGACTTGAACTGGATCTGGATCCTGCAACCTGCAAGATGAAGACACAGAGAGACAAACTCCTTCTTTTTGCACTTCTTACTTCCGGTTTAAACTATCAAAACAATACTAAATGTCATGAATACGTACAGGAATCGTAACTTTTAACAGAATTATAAAATTGCGAATGTTGACTTCTGGTGTTGTCATGGCAACAGGTAGAGAATCTTAGCAGCGTCAGCTACAGTATTTGTGCCACTGTTACAGCCTACTACCAGGGTGATGTGTGTTGTAACACAAGCTGTGACAGAAAGACTAAAGAACTGAAAGTCACATCTATGTGAGTTTATTGAGCCACGATGTGCCAACATTACGCATCTTCCCGTGGTTCATTTAGAACAAAAGCACCGTTCACACATGAACTACAGTGTCACGGTTTTCAAGGCACATTTTTGTGACCGCATCAGTCCCGGGTTAGCCCAGCCAGGTTTAACGTACATGAACGAAACTTGGTCCTGTCACGTTCCATTGTCAATGTCATTTTATTGTGAAATTCCCTCTTATTTTGAAGTCTTTTTCATCCCTTGTCTGCGTGCACTTTACTTTTTCCCTCTGTGATTACCCAATCTGTTTCACGTGTGTCCTGTTCGTCACAGCTGTTCGTCGTCTTGTTGAGGAATCACAAACGTGTGACGCGCCGGTGAATCTCGTGTGTGATGAGTCCCTTGGGTTACCATAATGACAAGTATATGGGCGCAAAACTCTTTTTCTCTGCTTTCCAGTATCCATCCATCATCCATCTTCTACCACTTTATCCTCCACGTGCCAATCTCAGCTGACATAGTGGGCTTCACTGGGCTTCAGGGTTGAGGTGATGACATCACCAATAGCTACTGGAACACAGTCAAACATCACTCCCAGTTCCCGACTTCCAACCTCCGATGTGAATGAAATGCGGCAAAAACAAGTGTCAGGATGACAAAAAAGAACCTGGAAAATACAACAACCCAAAACAGGGCGGGAGGACTCAGATACAATGATTAATCCGACCATTTACATGTATGATGATAAAGTTAAAAATTATATTTTATCTTTCATCACAACAACGTAAAGTTTCCGACATGTGAGGGAGAGACTTCGTCTGACCTCAGCAGCTTCAGTTTGGAGCAGAAGTGTGAATTTCACACATTTGTTTCTGAGCTTTTCAACTCTCCTGGAGTTATTTATTTATTTTTTCATTCATTTATTTATTCTGCAGTGAGTGAAGAGGATAGATGAGCAGCAGCAGCAGCAGCAGCAGCAGCATCAGCAGCAGCAGCAGCAGCAGCAGTGTGGAGGTGTTGTTTCTCCTGTTCACTTTCCTCCCCGGGTCTAATTAGAACAACACCAGTTTGTAATTGGTGTTGTGAGGCTGCCAGCTGTGAGGCTGAGACACAGGAAGTGAAGCGGCGCGGCTCTGAAGGCTGCAGGCTGAGGAGGATAAAGTCCGTGTGATGCAGAGGAGGACTGGACTGAAATATTCTACTCAAGTAAGTACCAGTATTTTACTTCAGTACAAGTCAAAGTACTGGTGTAAAAATCTACAAGTTAAAGTAAAAAGGTAGCTTGTTTAAAATTGACTGAGTTACTTATTTTTGGTTCTTTCTTGTGTCGTGCAAAAAGGACAAGGGAACACAAATCTCACATGACTTGTTTTTAATTAAAGGCAAAACTTTACACATGAAAGTGCTGACAAAATCAAACATGTAAAAACATAATGTATCAGTCAACAGGGGTCAATGGTCACAAAGGTCACTCACTCAGGGACCTTAATTAATGCCAATTCACCTGTCCTCATCACTCACCTGTCCTCATCGTTCACTTGTCCTCATCATTCACCTGTCCTCATCGTTCACCTGTCCTCATCACTCACCTGTCCTCATCGTTCACTTGTCCTCATCATTCACCTGTCCTCATCGTTCACCTGTCCTCATCACTCACCTGTCCTCATCGTTTACTTGTCCCCATCATTCACCTGTCCTCATCGTTCACCTGTCCATATCGTTCACCTGTCCTCATCACTCACCTGTCCTCATCATTCACCTGTCCTCATTGTTCACCTGTCCTCATTATTCACCTGTCCTCATTGTTCACCTGTCCTCATTATTCACCTGTCCTCATTGTTCACCTGTCCTCATTATTCACCTGTCCTCATTGTTCTCCTCCCCTTTTCATTCACCTGTCCTCATCATTCACCTGTCCTCATTGTTCACCTGTCCTCATTATTCACCTGCCCTCATTGTTCACCTGTCCTCATCATTCACCTGTCCTCATCATTCAACTGTCCTCATCATTCACCTGTCCTCATCATTCAACTGTCCTCATCATTCACCTGTCCTCATCTTTCACCTGTCCTCATCGTTCACCTGTCCTCATCTTCATTGCCAAAGTTTTCGGTGTGTGAATTATTATTATTATTATTATTTTTGAATTTAGGCCAGATCAGTAACAACGTAGTGAAGAACACAAAAACCTACTCATTTACAGTAACACGAGTAAATGTAATTCACTTGTTTCCAGCTCTGCTGTCTTGACTCTGCCCTGATAATAATCCGCTCTGACAGTTTAAAGAACAACGTCGACTGACACGTGTGAGTCACAGTAACACTCATCACCTCTGACACGTTTCACCACACCGCTGCAAATTTACGTCACTTTATGTTTGTTTGCCGCTCACAGATGACGGTCACTCAGACAGACAGACAGACAGACAGACAGACTGATTGATTGATTATTTCCAGCTCAGCTTCTACAGTGGAGCTAAAATACACTGTGTATAAAACACTCAGACCCTTAAGTGCCAAAAATGTCCCACTTTCGTTATAAAACACATATTTTTTCAATCTGCGCTTTTACCTTGGAAGTGATTTCTTTCTACTCTCCACCAGATGGCGTCACTTTTGGCCAGATTCCAAAAAAACATGCTATTTCCACTGTCACTGACACATCCATAGCTGTGTATCACAGCCTATCGAACTATGTATCGCTCCACGTCAAAACAAACACTTTTCTTTGGAAATGATGTGAAATATCATCATAAATATTATTGTTCTGATATCTCACAACGCTGCAAGTCCTGTTTCAACCGTACTTTAAATCAATCAAAACTCTGTGTCTGCCTCATCCTGTCGTCACTGCGCGGACTCTGCAAAGACAAAAAAAGAAAAGGTTTTTATTTTTGTGTGTGTGTTGTTGTGCGTTATTAACTCATTATAGTTCACGGCTGAGTGTGAATGAGTGGAGACACTGACAGGCTGCTGATGCTGCTGCTCTGTCCATTTACTGCCTCTTTGATTCCAGTACATTGTGCTCCGTGCTCCCATCTTCCACTTCATCGCCCCGGGCAACAGCGACTCTCTCTCTTCTCTCCTACCATTGTAAGCCTGAGGTAAATGGAGGCGATAAAGAGATAATTGTTGCCTCCTGAATCTTCAGTTCATTGTGTTTGGAGACGGAAAAGGATCGTGGCTGTTTGCATTATTTAAATGTTTCTCTATCGTTGATTCTAGGGAAAAACGAGCAGCTCCACTTTCTATACAAATCTATATTCCGTCCACGTCATCACCGCGCTCTCCTCAGGAAAGTAAACACAAAGTCTGCCGCGTGACACGTCCTCGAGACCGAAACGTCACATTCACTCACACCATATTTTATCGTCAAGTCATCGTTCATTTGTCTGAACGAGTTCACAAACAGAAACGCCAGCTTGTTCAGGTCAAAGGAGCAAATGACTCGAGTAAAGACGCACACCGGGCTCTACCAGACCTTTTATTTTAGGGTCATCCCTTTAATAAACCAGGCATTACAAGAGAAATGTGATTTATTTATTTATGATCATTTGATCAGAAATGTATCCAATGTTTTTGTCTGTTTGAAGATTATTCTTTGGAGAATTCACACAGACTCTTTAAACTTAGTTTTCACATATGAAACTGAATCAAAGCTGATTTTAGGGACAGAAACTGGAGTGAGTAGATGGTTGAGTTGAGTTTTCTCACTGAGTCAGTGAACTAACGGAGGATCAAACTGTGTCTGCAGCAGCACTTCATCACAAATCACCACAGGAGGCGGGAACACACACACACACACACACACATGGAGGAGAGACTCTGACACCAAGGACGGTCTAAAATGGTTTCTCCCCTTCTTCCAAAAAGCTTCACCACTTATACACAAACATCAACGTTACAAACAGAACAGACACCATACCTAATGTTTATGACCCCAGTAAATGTTATCTGATGTTTGACCAGATGCCATCATGTCCAACCCTCACGTTGACCTTTCCTGGTGACCTTTCCCTATCATATAATCACCCCAGCATTCATGCACAGCTTGATTGTTAGTTAATGGTTATCTTAAACACTACAGGAAACAGAAAGAAAACTAGTTCTTTCCCACAACTGTTTTCTACTTCATCTTATACTTTGTTCTTTATAGTATTTATTCATTTATTTCATTGTTTCTGTTACTATTTTTATGTTTTTAATTTTTCTTTTTACCTCCTCTTTTTAGTGCAGTTGTATTTTGGGGGTTTCCTCACCTCTTCACTTCCACTTCCTCAGTGTTTTAGTAACACAATAAATAAATTGTTTTTAAAGATCGTAACGGTGCAGTGTTTCATATCAGTTTAGCAGTGTTTTCCTGTATAAATATGATATTTTTTTTAAAACAGTTTCACTCCTGTACGTCACATTACTGTGATTTTGTCATTTCTACAACAGTACATCATATTACTGTCATTTATATACTGTATCATCCCTGGCATGTGTGTATACCATACTAATACAGTGGAGGAAATAATTATGTGATCCCCCACTGATTTTGTAAGTTTGCCCACAAACAAACAAATGAACAGTCTATACTTTTAATGGTAGCTTTATTTTAACAGTGAGAGACAGAATATCAAAAACAAAATCCAGAAAATCATATTTTAAAAAAAGATACACATTTATTTGCATTTCATTGAGTGAAATAAGTATTCCATCCCTGACCAACAATAAAGAATTCTGGCTCCCACAGACTAGTCCTCTCACTTTAATACAGAACTCCTCATCTCAACGTGTTACCTGTATAAAAGACACCTGTTACAGAATGAACCAATCAGGCACCAACCTCTCCATCATGGGCAAGACTAAATACATGTCTAAGGACATCAGGGACAAGATTGTAGACCTGCACAAGGCTGGAATGGCCTACAAGACCATTGGCAAGAAGCTGGTGAGAAGGAAACAACTTTCTTCCATTTTCGAATTATCACACCAACATCAAATGACTGTGGTCTCCATCGTCTGAGGCTCCACGCAAGATTTCACCTCGTGGGGCGTCAGGGATCATGAGAGAGGTGAGGGAATGGATTAAAATCCAGCAGCACCCGTAAGGTGCCCCTGCTCATGAAGGCACATGTACAGGCCCGTCTAAAGTTTACCAATGAACACCTGAATGATTCAGAGAATGACTGGGTGAAGGTGAAGTGAAGTGAGATCAAAATCCAGCTCTTTGGAATCAATTCGACTCACTGTGTTTGGAGGAAGAGGAATTCAGACTATGACCCCAGGAACATCATCCCCACTGTCAAGCATGGAGGTGGAGGCATTATGCTTTGGGGGCGTGTCGCTGCTAAGGGGACAGGTGAACTTTATTGCACCCAGGGAAAGATAGATGGGGCTTTGTACCCTGAAAATCCTGTGTGACAAACTGCTTCATTCAGCCAGGAAACATAAAACGGGTCATGGATGGGTCTTCCAGCAAAACATACAACCACGGCGTAATGAAGGGCTTAAAAAAGTGGCTTGAGATGAAGCGCATTCAGGTCATGGAGAGGCCTAGTCGGCATCTGGACCTAAATTCTGTAGAAAATCTGTGCAGGAAGCTGAAGCTTTGAGTTGCCAAGCAACAGCCTCAAAACCTTAAGGATTAGATAGATAGTCATGTTTTGATATGGGGTCAAATACTTATTTCACTCAATGAATTGCAAAATAATTTAAACCTTTTGTTTAATGTGATTTTCTGGATTTTCTTTTTGTTATTCTGTCTCTTCCTGTAAAAATAAACCTACAATTTAAAGTATAGACCATTCATTTGTATGAAATACTTATTTCCTCCACTGTATATACATGTATTACTATATTATTGTCTTTTTGCTTTTACACTTCTCTCGATCTGCCAAATGACTGTGATCCAAATTCAAAGTTCTTTAAATGCCTTTGTCGTTCCTCTCGTAAATGAAGGTCAGTGATTCCTCGAGTGGAAATGAAAGGATGAGGATTTTCCTTTTCAAGCATAAATGTTTGACATTAGAATCACTTTGACCACAGAGGCTACACATGAGTAGTAATAATGATAATGATGATAATGATGTGTCCTTCAGCTGATTCCACTGTCGTGAATTTGAATAAAGACGCTCCTTATTTTTAATTTCATTATTTTAATTTGAACAACACGTCCCTCTCTTCTCTCTTGTACCAGGATTTTGTGACAAACGTGGGTTTGAAGAAACTTTGTGTCTCTGCAGCTCCAGACTTAATTACCTTGTTATTTTTTAAATCCAATTAGGCGTCAATTTGCTGAGCACTGGCAGGGTGTGACTCACACCGGGACTCACTGACGCTGCCAGAACCTCTATGGGAGTCTTTGTTTCTTTTCCACCTCCTGCTGATTCAAATCAACAGATAAAAGTTGAGTTTGAAGTGATTTCTCGACAGTGAGTGATGTTTCATTTCAACATGATCAGGTTTTGTCTTTGGTTTAAAGTCAAAAACAGACGCGTGCTTCACTGAGGTTTATAACAAATCTGAACCAGTTCTATGTCAGGGTTTTATCTCTCCGCCCACCACCTCTCCTCTCACTAGACAAAAGCAAATGCTACTATTTATACAGAAACTGTAACATTGTTATTTTCAGAATTCAGTTTTTTTACGACCTTGTTTATCGTTGATCGTCACACGTGTCGTGTTTATGTCGCAGCAACACTGTCATCTGAGAGTAAACGTCTCGTCTGAGGCGACACGTCTAAGCACTGCTGAAGAATCACAGGAAGCAGCCGCTTTGTCCCAGTAATGGACTTTGACAAAGGTTTAATCACAGCCACAGAGTGAGGTCGCGACAGGAATCAAAGACAATTATTCAGGCAAACAAACGGATGTCCTCAGCGG
>NC_081145.1:28188623-28243623 GCF_958295425.1 Solea solea
TCGGTCAGCGCCGTCGCCGCGGGCTCTCGCTCTGCGCTCTCGCATTTATTCATTTTATTATTTGCACTCAATAAAATTGAATTGATGTCAAATCAGCCCACGTGTGCTGTGGGAGTTAATGAGAAATGTTTCCCTGAAACACCTGAGGCTGACAATGACCTCCTCCTGTGAGGTCACTGTGGATAGAAAGCCTCAAATGTATGATTCTCATGTATTAGTGTGTGTGTGTGTGTGTGTGTGTGTGTGTGTGTGAGTGTGTGTGTGTGAGTGTGTGAGTGTGTGTGTGTGTGTGAGTGTGTGTGTGTGTGAGTGTGTGTGTGTGTGCGTGTGAGTGTGTGTGTGTGTGAGTGTGTGAGTGTGTGTGTGTGTGAGTGTGTGAGTGTGTGTGTGTGTGAGTGTGTGTGTGTGTGTGTGTGTGTGCGTGTGTGTGTGTGTGAGCTGTTTAACTCTTTAACTTTGGCCCAGTTAACCAAGAAACTTGTGATCCTGCGACTTGACGTCCGTCAAACGTTTTTTCCTCCAAATAAACTGTGAAATGAAACGAAACCCGTCTCCTCCCACATTGTTCTTGTATTTATTTCAGCGAGGACGTTTATCATCGTCACCGCGTTAATCCATCGTCCACGCCGGATTACAGTCAGATTACATCAGATCATTTACATATGTTTTCCCTCGGCGATGTTATTATTATGCTTTTAAATTGTTTCACATTAAGAGAACAATATTAACATACACATATATATATATATATATATATATATATATATATATATATATATATATATATATGCATATGTAACCCACACTCTCCCGCGGCCACTCCGCCCGCCGTTACTCTGCGTGGTGTTTAGGTGTTGCTGTTGCCGGTGGGAGGCAGAGAAGTTGATGGTTGATGGTGACGAGACTGTTTATTCTTCTCAGCATCACCACAGTAACCTCGACAGCCTGCACTTAGAATTAACAGCGTACATTGAACGCATAAGCACAGTACACACGGTAACATCAGCTAGCGCCCTCGAGCTAACATAATTAGCAACCACAAATTAAGACAAAGTGCACAGAGCATGCTCGAGATAACATAATCCAAAATATATCCTCCTGGATTACACGACTACTACTACACAGAGAACATCTCCCTCGCAGAGTTTAAGCAACATTTCCCATAAAGAACAATATCATTTAAGGAGCAACAATCACCGTGAACTATC
The DNA here is from genome assembly GCF_958295425.1 of Solea solea. Classification (NCBI taxonomy): domain Eukaryota; kingdom Metazoa; phylum Chordata; class Actinopteri; order Pleuronectiformes; family Soleidae; genus Solea; species Solea solea. Next base: position 28,189,832 of record NC_081145.1, read on the forward strand.
TTTGGAATTAACAGCGTACATTGAACGCAACGCGGCGTCTCCTGCGCAGCGAACGGCAATTCTACGGGTAGTGGGAATGGACAAATACTACAAAAAAGAAATACTTAAATGCTGAGTCCTCTGAACATAACAATGAACATAATGGTGCAACACATACACATATTGTATATATAATATATATATATACATATATATATATATATATATATATATATATGTATACACATGTATGTATGTAATAATGTGATGATATGACGCCTCTGTGTGAATGTGGGCGTGGTCACTGGTGTAATTCCTCTGACTGTGAGGATGAACAAACCAAACATTGGATTATTTTGTGACTTTAGGGAAGTTGAATATTCCAGGCAACAAGTCGAGAATGTCACGCGTGACGGAACATCATGGACACATGTACAGACACACATGGTTGACTGTCTAGAGCGAGACTATATCTCTGAGTGCTACCTGATGCTGAAACATGTTTTCTCTGTCAAAATGTCATAAAAAAAAAAAGAGGAAATGAAATGTATGATGATAATGGGGGCGGGACTAGTTAAGCCTTGCTTCTCCCGCTTTCCCTTTCGGTTATGTATATTGTGTGAACTGCACTGTTATGTGACGAGTGATCTAAATGTCATGACCGAAATAAATAAATAAAAACAAACGTCCAGCGGTGAACGACAGCGAGTAAAATGAGCTCCACATTTCAAAGCAGCATTTGAAGTGTCGTTGACTCGTCGCACCAGAGCGATCGTGTGGATGAAGAAGTCGTCCCCGCAGGTGAGAGATCAAACCTGGCGCCCCGGCAGGAAACCGCACGAGCCGAGGAGGGAGCCCAAACTTCAGTGACCGAGGATTCTCTCCCACAGGAGGCGAGTGCAAATGGAAGAAGCTGGAAGTGAGAAAAGAGGCCAAACGGGGGGAGACAGCAGCGGCAGAGTCGTGTCCTCGGGACTTGTCCTCACGTAACCTTCACTCATCACCTGAAATAAACCAGTCAGATAGTTTTAGGACACAAAAAACAACAACTCCAGCAAGACTCAAAGACACAAGGACACAAGGAGTCCTGACAGAAGCCTGAGCTGAATAAATCAATGTTACTAAAACACAACAGTGGTCATGTGACCAGGACGTGATACTGATCACATCATGTGACCAGGACGTGATACAGATCACAGATCATGTGACCAGGACGTGATACTGATCACATCATGTGACCAGGACGTGATACAGATCACATCATGTGACCAGGACGTGATACTGATCACAGATCATGTGACCAGGACGTGATACAGATCACATCATGTGACCAGGACGTGATACTGATCACAGATCATGTGACCAGGACGTGATACAGATCACATCATGTGACCAAGACGTGACACCGATCACAGATCATGTGACCAGGACGTGATACCGATCACAGATCATGTGACCAGGACGTGATACTGATCACAGATCATGTGACCAGGACGTGACACCGATCACAGATCATGTGACCAGGACGTGATACTGATCACAGATCATGTGACCAGGACGTGACACCGATCACAGATCATGTGACCAGGACGTGATACAGATCACAGATCATGTGACCAGGACGTGACACCGATCACAGATCATGTGACCAGGACGTGATACTGATCACAGATCATGTGACCAGGACGTGATACTGATCACAGATCATGTGACCAGGACGTGACACCGATCACAGATCATGTGACCAGGACGTGATACTGATCACAGATCATGTGACCAGGACGTGATACTGATCACAGATCATGTGACCAGGACGTGATACAGATCACAGATCATGTGACCAGGACGTGATACAGATCACAGATCATGTGACCAGGACGTGATACTGATCACAGATCATGTGACCAGGACGTGATACTGATCACAGATCATGTGACCAGGACGTGATACTGATCACAGATCATGTGACCAGGACGTGATACCGATCACAGATCATGTGACCAGGACGTGATACCGATCACAGATCATGTGACCAGGACGTGATACAGATCACAGATCATGTGACCAGGACGTGATACAGATCACAGATCATGTGACCAGGACGTGATACTGATCACAGATCATGTGACCAGGACGTGATACTGATCACAGATCATGTGACCAGGACGTGATACCGATCACAGATCATGTGACCAGGACGTGATACCGATCACAGATCATGTGACCAGGACGTGATACCGATCACAGATCATGTGACCAGGACGTGATACCGATCACAGATCATGTGACCAGGACGTGATACCGATCACAGATCATGTGACCAGGACGTGATACCGATCACACATCATGTGACCAGGACGTGATACAGATCACAGATCATGTGACCAGGACGTGATACAGATCACAGATCATGTGACCAGGACGTGATACTGATCACAGATCATGTGACCAGGACGTGATACTGATCACAGATCATGTGACCAGGACGTGACACCGATCACAGATCATGTGACCAGGACGTGATACCGATCACAGATCATGTGACCAGGACGTGATACCGATCACAGATCATGTGACCAGGACGTGACACCGATCACAGATCATGTGACCAGGACGTGACACCGATCACAGATCATGTGACCAGGACGTCCCTCACATTGTTTTTGACTCCAGGCTCAGAGGCTGATTTTCTAAAAGAAGGAAACGCATCATTAAAATCATCGATGTCAAACTCTTGTGCTTATTCAGCGTCTTCTGCTCTCAGGAGGACAATTATCTGCTGATCTCCTTCTGCTGGCCGACCTTTGTCTCGCTCGTCCATGCACTTTACTTTTATTATCTAACTTTAATTGTCCGTCTTTATCTCTTTTTAAATCCACTTTATTTTTATGTTTCTTCTCGTCTCAGTTTATTGTCACGTGTTGTTTTACGATTAAAAGTGAGACAGATTTCACAGATTTACTGCGAGACAAACGAGACAGACACATGCATTTTATATGTGAGGACATTTTTACATGTGAGGACATTTTAACATGTGAGGACTGAGGACGTGAGACAACTTCCAGCTCCTGCAGCTGACGTCACGCAACCTATATAACACCTGTATACCAGACCCGTGGTTCTCAAACTGTGGTACGTAGAGCTTCCTCTGGTGGTACTTGGAGAGTTTTTCTATTTTGATTCAGTGAAATCTGTCTCACCTTTAATCGTAAAACAACACGTGGACAATAAACTGAGACGAGAAGAAACATAAGAATAAAGTGGATTTAAAGACGAGAAACAAGATTGTGGTACTCGTACCTGGGAGTCACAAAGAGGACAACATGGACGGTCTGTCCTTAAGACACTTTCTTCTCTATGTTTATGTCTGTATGTTATGCCGCGTCACAGCACTCCTTCCTGCAGTGATGTCTCATCAAACTCTCCAAGTACCACCAGAGGAAGCTCTACGTACCACAGTTTGAGAACCACGGGTCTGGTGTTATATAGGTTGCGTGACGTCAGCTGCAGGAGCTGGAAGTCGTCTCACGTCCTCAGTTTCTCTCACTCCCACTCATCATCTCTGTCTCTGGAGTCTTCACGAGACACCATGTCCACTTTCAGACAGTCTGAGACCAGATCAGTGACGGCTCCAATCTGAGCAGATTACATAGATTATACTGATAAGAGGACCAACCATGAATGTTCCAGACTTCACAGTTGGACACACGAAAATGAAAAAGGTGACAAATTCAGAATCACCCAGACAGCGTGGACGACGGGACAGACACAGACTGAGGACAAGATAAAAACCTGAACAGCAAACAACAGGGTTTTCTAATCTGAAGGAAATCTGACGTGATTTCACACGAGTGGAACGGACAAAAAATGACTTTTATCCCAAATGATCTCATAAGACCTTTATTGTGCGTTGACGTGAGAGACAAGAAATCTGTTGACTGAGTGTGAACACAGGGGGCGACGCGTGCTAATCCAGTTTAATCCGGTTTGATGCAGATAACGTAGGATTAAAACCTGGGAAGGTTTATCGTGAGACTCCTCTCATTTAAAATACAAAAAAATGAATAAATAAAAGGGTGCTAAGTGGGAATGGTGAAAACAGGGCTCTACAGCGCCTCCTAAGGTGAAACGTGGTGGTAACTTGTCACAGATCGAGTCGAACATAAGAAAAAAAAAAAAAACCTGAAAATCAAATCTTGTAAAAACAGAACTCGAAAAAAGATTGCGTAAAATCTTTTATTTCTTTTATTTCTTTGAATTCACTTTTATTCTTGTGTGTTTTCATGCTTTGATTTATGTGAATCATGAAGTCTGTTTTTGATGCCACATGTCTGTCATGCTTTTATTTTGTAAAGCACTTCAGTCACCTGTGGGTTATCGTAAAGGCTAAAGAAATAAAGTACATTCAATCAAATCTGAGGTGTTTTTATGCAGTTGGTGAAAATGGGGAAAAAAATAACTGTAATAATTTCATCAGATTGCCTTTAGCTGCAAACCAGGATATAAGCTGCACGCTTTCAACGCCTCTGTTTCTACGTTTTAACATAGCAGCAGAAATGCTCTGTGTTTGAAGAGTTAAAGGAGAAAACGCTGACTTAACTTTACTTCTTCTGCTCCTGCTAAAAACCAGACTGAGTTTGAAGTGAAATGCCCTACTTTAGAGCAGTGGGAATCCTTATAAATAAACAAATAAGCCACACCCCCAAGGTCCTTAGGTGTCAATTACCATATTCTAATTCCAAGTGAATCAATTCTTGCACTGGTTATGGCATAAACTAACCCACAATCGTTCAACTAAACTGTGATCAACATGAAGTGTGAAGTCGCTCCTATGTTCACATTTAATTACAGATCTAAACTTTATAAAAATGTATTTATGGAAATATGTGTGTGTGTGTGTGTGTGAGTGTGTGTGTGTGTGTGTGTGTGTGTGTGTGTGTGTGCGTGTGTGTGTGTGTGTGAGTGTGTGAGTGTGTGTGTGTGTGTGTGAGTGTGTGTGTGTGTGAGTGTGTGTGTGTGTGTGTGTGTGTGTGAGTGTGTGAGTGTGTGTGTGTGTGTGTGAGTGTGTGTGTGTGTGAGTGTGTGTGAGTGTGTGTGTGTGTGTGTGAGTGTGTGTGTGTGTGAGTGTGTGTGTGTGTGTGTGTGTGTGTGTGTGTGAGTGTGTGAGTGTGTGTGTGTGTGTGTGTGTGAGTGTGTGAGTGTGTGTGAGTGTGTGTGTGTGTGAGTGTGTGTGTGTGTGTGTGTGTGTGTGTGTGTGCGTGAGTGTGTGTGTGTGTGAGTGAGTGTGTGTGTGCGTGAGTGTGTGTGTGTGTGTGTGCGTGAGTGTGTGTGTGTGTGAGTGAGTGTGTGTGTGCGTGAGTGTGTGTGAGTGAGTGTGTGTGTGTGTGTGCGTGTGTGTGTGTGTGTGTGTGTGTGTGTGTGAGTGTGTGAGTGTGTGTGTGAGTGAGTGTGTGTGAGTGAGTGTGTGTGTGTGAGTGTGTGTGTGTGTGTGTGTGTGTGTGTGTGTGTGTGTGTGTGTGAGTGTGTGTGTGTGTGTGTGTGAGTGTGTGAGTGTGTGTGTGAGTGAGTGTGTGTGTGCGTGAGTGTGTGTGAGTGTGTGTGTGTGTGTGTGTGCGTGCGTGCGTGTGTGTGTGTGTGTGTGTGTGTGTGTGTGTGTGTGTGTGAGTGTGTGAGTGTGTGTGAGTGTGTGTGTGAGTGTGTGTGTGTGTGTGTGTGTGTGTGTGTGTGTGCGTGAGTGTGTGTGCGTGCGTGTGTGTGTGTGTGTGTGTGTGTGTGTGTGAGTGAGTGTGTGTGTGCGTGAGTGTACCAGGTATTACTAATGTTGTGGGGACCAAAACCTGTTTACACAGTCACATTATGGGGACTTGTCCTCCTTGTGGGGACAAAAAGCAAGTCCCCATAACGTAAATTACTACATTTTAAGGTGAAGATATGTTTCATGGTTAGGTTGAGGTTAGGTGTAGCTACACAGGTTCAACAAAAGGCCACGATTCGTACAGCTGTCTTGATTTTCTGTTTATTTTCTTCTCCTTCGCCGTCGACATCAATAAATCATAAGACACCGTGAAAACTATGAATACAAACATAAAAGTCCATATAAGTCCATTGAGGCTTATTTTAACAAACCAAAAATTAAATACATATAACAATTAATATGAGTATAATTACCGTGTGCGCCTCTTGAACACAGTGCAGAAACTTACGAAATCTTAACCTCATGTCTCCATGACAGTGTTCCCGCTTCTGACCCACAATCCCTCAGTTTAACCTCAAACTGACCCCAGTCATGTGAGCATGCACTTCAAAATAAAATGACCTTACTTCAAGGTATTTAAGTGACATTAAAATTATTAAACAGACATAATTTTATTCACTTATGCATAAATGTACAGCCCCTTTTGTCTCCTATTTATTAATGTTAACACTTAAAGAACTCCAGTTTATAACAATGAAATCTGTCTCAAAGACAGTTACATTAGGGTTAGGGTTAGGGTTAGGATTAGGATTAGGCCAGTAGTAATTGTGGTTAAGGTTAGAGTAAGTCTCCAAGAAATGAATGTAAGTCAATGCAATGTCCCCTCAAGTCATGAATGTCGAACGTGTGTGTGGGTGCGTGTGTGTGTGTGTGTGAGTGAGTGAGAAACTCTGAAAAAAAATCTCGTCGAATCAGACCTGGATTTTTTTCCGTTAAAAACAGAACCTTGTTCCATCAGATGTCAGAGTTCAGAATGAGAGAAGAAGAGATGGACGTGGTGATGATTATCAGAGTGTTTTATATCAGTATGAGACATTGAGACTGTGTCTCTGTTTTGTCTCTCTCTCTCAGCAGATTTCCCCGGAGACGAGGACACAGTGATTTCATGACTCAGCAGGTTGCAGACGGTGGAGTTTACGCAGCGCTAACACACACCACAAGGTCACGGTGTTTTCACACACGTTTGAAAATCCCTGGTCTTCAGAAAAACCTCTTGTATTATTGCGTGTTAATCTCTCCCAGTGGTTTGATGATGCGATGTTTCAGTGACAACATGAAACTTATATGTTCATGTCTTTATCTTTACCAACTGCAAACTGACGTTTGTAAAACACTCACTCTCCCACACCAAAGTCCATGGAGAAAATCAGTGATTTTAGCTCACAGGGACTCAGGAGCTGCTGGTTCTCTGCTGCCTCGTGTGGTCACTTTGTGTCACTGAAGTTCATTTCAAACACAAAGTCACTAAATAAGACATTTGAACTGATGAATGGAGGCAGCGGTGGATCAACAACTCCTGTGATCCTCTGGACTTTGGTGTGGGAGAGTGAGCGGTTTAGAAAGCAAGAAAAACTCATTCTCTGTCGCACTTCCTTTAAATGAACATACACACAACAACATATAGATTATAATTGAATGTCACATGAGCTGAATCTGGTTTTATTCCATCGTCGACTTCCTCATTCAAACCTTTTTATGGACTTCACAATAAGTTCATTGTCCAACCTGCGGTCGCTTTATTGTTTTACTGCTTTTATTTAACTGCAACTTGATATTTTAGCTTCTTCACATCCTCAATCACTTCAACACACAAGTCACAAAATAAGACGTGAACTTAGTGATGGAGGCAGCAGTGGATCAACAGCTGGTGCAGGGACAGTGGGAGGTTTTGTGAAGTGTGTTCTTACAACCAGACTATCCCTTTAAACTCACTTATTCACACACAGGTGGTGGAAGGGGGATTCCCTGGGGCAGTTCCATCCTTGTGACCGGCCCTGTCTCTCTCTCTCTCTCTCTCTCTCTCCCTCTCTCTCTTCCCGACATTACGCGACAGTCCCCAGTCGGGCACGAGCTCCTCCTCGAGCACCAGCCGAGGCTTAAAGTGAGCCGCGCGCGCGAGGACTCAGCAGTGAACCGGTGACCAGCGGCGGGAAAAGGAGAGCTCCGGGACCACAGAGCCGCGCGCGGAGCGACAATGAGCCGCGCGGGCTGCGCGCACCTCGCCGCACTGGAAGCGTCTCCTCTCCGGAAGCGCACGACGTGATGCGCGCTGCTGCGGGATACGGTTCGCGTCTTTCACCGGACAGGATGGCGGAGATGTGGAACCACAACGCCACGTCCTCGTGGAACCGGTCTGCCGCGGAGCAGAACCGCTTCAGCAGCCTGGACGACATCGACGTGCCGGCGGACGGCTCCCCGACGCTGCGCATCCTCATCTCCCTCGTGTACTCGGTGGTGTGCGCCGCCGGGCTGGTCGGGAACCTGCTGGTGTTCTTCCTGATGAAGGCGCGCCGCGGCCGGAGGAAGCGCTCCAGCATCAACCTGTTCATCCTCAACCTGGCGGTGACGGACTTCCAGTTCGTGCTGACTCTGCCCTTCTGGGCCGTGGACATGGCGCTGGACTTCAGCTGGCCCTTTGGAAACGCCATGTGTAAGATCATCCTGTCCGTGACCGTGATGAACATGTACGCCAGCGTCTTCTTCCTCACCGCCATGAGCGTCACCCGCTACTGGTCCGTGGCGTCGGCGCTGAAGGACCGGACCCGGCGGCGGGTGTGCCCGGTGCGCTGGGTGATCGCGGCGCTCTGGGTCTCGGCCACTGTGGCCACTCTGCCCACCGCGATCTTCTCCACGGTGAAGAGCGTGGCCGGGGAGCGGCTGTGTCTGCTGGGCTTCCCGGACGGTCAGTCGTGGCTGGCGCTGTATCACCTGCAGAAGATCCTGGTGGCCTTCGTGTTCCCCATGCTCATCGTCACCGTGTGCTACCTGCTGCTGCTGCGCTTCGTCCGCCTGCGCAGCATGAACAACAACCAGGTGAAGCGCAGGTCCCGGGTCACGCGCTCCGTCACCATCGTCGTCCTCTCCTTCTTCATCTGCTGGATGCCCAACCACGCCATCACCCTGTGGGGCGTGCTGGTCAAATTCAACGTGGTCAACTGGGATAAGACGTACTACATGGTGCACACGTACGTGCACCCGGTGACCGTGTGCCTGGCGCACACCAACAGCTGCCTGAACCCGGTGCTCTACTGCCTCATGCGCCGCGAGTTCAGGAAGAAGATGAAGGACCTGTTCTGGAGGATCTCGTCCCCGAGCGGCGCCAACACCTGCCACCTGCGCCCCTTCTCCGGGACGGTGAGAGCGGAGCCGGACGACACGCAGGTGGTGATCCCGCTCAACAACGTGGAGACGGAGAACTGCAGACTGTCGGTGTTAACGGACCAGTGCGACACGGAGGCGCTGCAGAGGTGAACATGTGCACGTGCCACCGGGACTTCCTGGAGAGGCTTCAGCTTGATGTCGTGTTTTCTGACTTTGCATCAAAGGGATTTTTAATCATTTATGAATATGACATTTGTTTTGACATGTGTGAAACATTAAAGGAGAGAGGGGGAAATGCGCACAGTCGTGCGTAAAGTGCGCGCCATGCAGGGCACGATGCGTAAAAACCACCCTGCAGCTGCTGCTGCTGCTGCTGCCGTGACGCTGTAGTTTGTTTGTTTGCTTGTGTAAAGATGAAGGATTATTTGCCTGCTTTTTTTGTTGTTTTCTCGATATAAATGGATGTCACGTGTTCAGCCCGCTCCCGGTTCTCCTCGTCCTGCTCCTGCTGCCCCTGCTGCTCCTGCTCCTGCTGCTCCTGCTGCTCCTGCTCCTGCTGCTCCTGCTGCTGCTCTAAACATCATCTGTGCAGTGTTGTTGACGTTTGCTGTGGCTGAAGTGTAAACATGTACAAGCTTTGAGTCCGTGAATGTAAAAAAAAGAGAAGAAAATCAATGTCAGCAGAATAAACGAGTTCCAGTGAGAGTGGGCGTGTCCAGCTGTCAGGTCCATGCATCTTTGAGGGGACATAAAGTGTGTGTGTGTGTAAATGTTTAGCTCTGTGTGACAGGTGAGCTCGTACAGAGTGCTGTTTATGTCTCGAGATCACACATGTTTAAACTTTTCAATTTACAACTGTCTGGGTTTTTTGTTTTTTTACCCCCTAAAAAACACGTCCTTGTGTGTTTTTAAAATATGTTCACTTTTAAGAACACAGAAACTGTTTTTATCTCACTGTGAAACAGACTTTTCCAACAGGAAACTGAGGTTTGTAAACCACTCACTCTCCTGCACCAAAGTCCACAGAGAAAATCCGTGATTTTAACATCACACACACACACACACACACACACACGATGTTGATCCACTGCTGCCTCCATCACTAAGTTCTAATGTCTGATTTTGTAAATTTGGCATTTTAAGTCTTTCATTCAGATTGACCTCAGTGACACAGAGTGACCACATGAGGCAGCAGAGGACCAACAGCTCCTGTGTCCCTGTGAGCTAGAATGGCTGATTTTTTCTATGGGCTTTGGTGTGGGAGAGTGAGTGTTTTACAAACTTCAGTTTCCTGTCTAACACACACACGCACACGCGCACACGCACACGCGCACACGCACACACACTCGCCTCCATTAACATTGACAAAAGTTATGAGACACTTCACACATGTGAATTCCTCTGCTGTCTCAACACTGCCCCCTGAAGGATTAACTCTGCATCGTCCACTTCTCCTTAGTTTTTAAGGACTTGGTCCAGACTTTATTCATATTTTTGAGTCCTTAATATACAATTTGAATCATTAGAAACCCTTTTCTGAGTCGTTGTCAGAGTCTTTTTAAATCTTTATTTGTCATTTTGAATCACACTCCGAGTCTCTGGAGTCTTTTCAATGTTATATTAGTGTTTTTGAGTTTGTTTTGACTAATTATTGCAGACTTTTCTGCCTTTTTGAGTCCGTGTTGCTCTTCCTGAGTCATACTCAGAATCCCATGAGTCTTTATTGTACATGTTGAGTCCTGCCAAACTTTATTTTGAGTCATAAATTGGTTTTCTGAGTCACTATCAAAGTATTTTTTATTCTTTATTGGAATTCTTTTTTTTTGGACCTTTGAATCTTTTTGAATCTTTATTGCTGTGTTATCGCTGTCTTTATTTCTGTCTTTGTTGGGTCATTAACAGACTTGACTTGTCTTTTTGAGTCTTCGTTATGAGTCATCATGTGTCTTTTTGCGTCTTATGCTTCACTGGTGTCGTCAGAACAGCAGCATAATAAACCAGTGAGTGACATCGTGTGGGTGGAGCTCACATGTCGGACCATTGTAGTCTCATAAAAATAAAACAAAGTAAGTCGTATACAGGGTGAATCCACGTTCTTCTGCAAACACAGTGACTTCACAGTGAGACCATTTCACCACAGACAGACAGGACGACGCCCAGGATGAGCTGTGTTTGTTGGCGATGGTGAGCCTGATAATCGGTGTTTGTGAGGGCAAAGGCAACACAGCGGCGACGCCCTGAAGTGACTGACTGACAACAACCAAAGCAGCAGATGGAAGACGGCGACGACGTGGCTGATCCTCCAGGCCGGAGCTTCATCATCTGTGCATCCATCATCAGCAGCAGCAGCAGCAGCAGCAGCAGAAGAACGTGTTCACTGACTTTATCTCACTGTGAGACAGAGGTTTTTGTCATTCTAAAAGTCTCACTTCTCACTCACTCTCCCACACCAAAGCCCACAGAGAAACTCAGTGATTTTAGCGTCACACACACAGGAGCTGTTGATCCACTGTTGCCTCCATCACTCACTTCAAATGTGTTGTTTTGTTACTTCTGTGTTTGAAATCCTTTGTTGAGATTGACGTCAGTGACACAAAGTGACCACACGAGGCAGCAGAGGACCAGCAGCTCCTGTGTCCTTGCGAGCTAAAATCACTGACTCTCTCTGGAGTGTTGTGTGGGAGAGTGAACTTTTCAACCCATCCATAAATCCACATTTCCGCTCAGTGAGAACAGACAGAGATGTCAGCGTTAATCATCGCAGGACGGTTCCAGAGTTCTGAGAAGATGAGTGAAAACCTCGGGGCTGATGGGTTTTTCCACGCTTGAAGCGCAGCTAACAGGACATGACAGCGACTGCTTCACTGTGAGATCGTGTTTGCAAACCAGTCTGAAACTGAAACTTCAAAAACATCACAGTTGTGATGCACATATAGTTACTTTACCTGTTTATAGTTACTTCACCTGTTTCTCGTTACTTTACCTGTTTATAGTTACTTTACCTGTTTATAGTTACTTCACCTGTTTATAGTTACTTCACCTGTTTCTAGTTACTTGACCTGTTTCTAGTTACTTTACCTGTTTCTAGTTACTTTACCTGTTTCTAGTTACTTTACCTGTTTATAGTTACTTCACCTGTTTCTCATTACTTTACCTGTTTATAGTTACTTCACCTGTTTATAGTTACTTCACCTGTTTATAGTTACTTCACCTGTTTATAGTTACTTTACCTGTTTATAGTTACTTCACCTGTTTCTAGTTACTTTACCTGTTTATAGTTACTTTACCTGTTTCTCGTTACTTTACCTGTTTATAGTTACTTTACCTGTTTCTAGTTTCTTTACCTGTTTATAGTTACTTCACCTGTTTATAGTTACTTTATCTGTTTATAGTTACTTCACCTGTTTCTCATTACTTTACCCGTTTATAGTTACTTTACCTGTTTCTCATTACTTTACCTGTTTATAGTTACTTCACCTGTTTATAGTTACTTCACCTGTTTATAGTTACTTTACCTGTTTATAGTTACTTCACCTGTTTATAGTTACTTTACCTGTTTCTAGTTACTTCACCTGTTTCTCGTTACTTTACCTGTTTATAGTTACTTCACCTGTTTCTCATTACTTTATCTGTTTATAGTTACTTTACATGTTTATAGTTACTTTACCTGTTTCTCATTACTTTACCTGTTTATAGTTACTTTACCTGTTTCTAGTTACTTCACCTGTTTATAGTTACTTTACCTGTTTCTAGTTACTTTACCTGTTTCTAGTTACGTTACCTGTTTCTAGTTACTTTATCTGTTTATAGTTACTTCACCTGTTTCTAGTTACTCTACCTGTTTATAGTTACTTCACCTGTTTCTCGTTACTTTACCTGTGTATAGTTACTTTACCTGTTTTGTAAGAAGGAAGGAAGGAAGGAAGGAAGGTCGTTATGTAGGAGGGAAGGGGGGGAAGAAGGAAGCTACATTGTCAGTTAGGACAGAGGGAAGGAAATTATGTAGGTAGGTAGGTAGAAACTTAAAAGTTAAGACTTGAGACTTGAAGGTCAACATTCAGGACTTGAAGGTTAATGCTTGAGACGTGAAGGTTAAGGCTTGAGACGTGAAGGTTAAGACTTGAAGGTTAAGACTCGAGACATGAAGGTTAAGACTTGATACTTGAAGGTTAAGGCTTGAGATGAAGGTTAATGCTTGAGACTTGAAGGTTAAGACTTAAGACTTGAAGGTTAAGACTTGAGACTTGAAGGTTAAGACCTAAGACTTGAAGGTTAAGACTTGAGACTTGAAGGTTAAGGCTTGAGACTTGAAGGTTAAGACTTGAGACTTGAAGGTTAATGCTTGAGACTTGAAGGTTAAGGCTTGAGACTTGAAGGTTAAGACTCGAGACTTGAAGGTTAAGACATGAGACTTGAAGGTTAATGCTTGAGACTTGAAGGTTAAGACTCGAGACTTGAAGGTTAAGACTTGAGACTTGGAGGTTAAGACTTGAGACTTGGAGGTTAAGACTCAGGACTTGAAGGTTAATGCTTGAGACGTGAAGGTTAAGACTCGAGACTTATAGGTTAGAACTTGAAGGTTAAGACTCGAGACTTGAAGGTTAAGACTTGAGACTTGAAGGTTAAGGCTTGAGACTTGAAGGTTAAGACCTAAGACTTGAAGGTTAAGACTTGAGACTTGAAGGTTAAGGCTTGAGACTTGAAGGTTAAGACTTGAGACTTGAAGGTTAATGCTTGAGACTTGAAGGTTAAGGCTTGAGACTTGAAGGTTAAGACTCGAGACTTGAAGGTTAAGACATGAGACTTGAAGGTTAATGCTTGAGACTTGAAGGTTAAGACTCGAGACTTGAAGGTTAAGACTTGAGACTTGGAGGTTAAGACTTGAGACTTGGAGGTTAAGACTCAGGACTTGAAGGTTAATGCTTGAGACGTGAAGGTTAAGACTCGAGACTTATAGGTTAGAACTTGAAGGTTAAGACTCGAGACTTGAAGGTTAAGACTTGAGACTTGAAGGTTAAGGCTTGAGGCTTGAAGGTTAATGCTTGAGACCTGAAGGTTAAGACTTAAGACTTGAAGGTTAAGACTTAAGACTTGAAGGTTAAGACTTGAGACTTGAAGGTTAAGGCTTGAGACTTGAAGGTTAAGACTTGAGACTTGAAGGTTAATGCTTGAGACTTGAAGGTTAAGGCTTGAGACTTGAAGGTTAAGACTCGAGACTTGAAGGTTAAGACATGAGACTTGAAGGTTAATGCTTGAGACTTGAAGGTTAAGACTCGAGACTTGAAGGTTAAGACTTGAGACTTGGAGGTTAAGACTTGAGACTTGGAGGTTAAGACTCAGGACTTGAAGGTTAATGCTTGAGACGTGAAGGTTAAGACTCGAGACTTATAGGTTAGAACTTGAAGGTTAAGACTCGAGACTTGAAGGTTAAGACTTGAGACTTGAAGGTTAAGGCTTGAGGCTTGAAGGTTAATGCTTGAGACTTGAAGGTTAAGACTTAAGACTTGAAGGTTAAGACTTAAGACTTGAAGGTTAAGACTTGAGACTTGAAGGTTAAGGCTTGAGACTTGAAGGTTAAGACTCGAGACTTGAAGGTTAAGACCTGAGACTTGAAGGTTAAGACCTGAGACTTGAAGGTTAAGACCTGAGACTTGAAGGTTAAGACCCGAGATTTGAAGGTTGAGACTTGAGACTTGGAGGTTAAGGCTTGAGGCTTGAAAGTTAATGCTTGAGACTTGAAGGTTAAGACTTGAGACTTGAAGGTTAAGACTTGAGACTTGAAGGTTAATGCTTGAGACTTGAAGGTTAATGCTTGAGACTTGAAGACTTGTCATGATATTCTCTCTGTCATCTCATTCACCTCAGCTCACCAGCCCCTCCTTCTCCTCACTCACCCACCAGCCACTCCCTCCTCATCAGCCACTCCCTCCTCATCAGCTCAACTCCACTCACCTGTTCACAGCAGCTGCCCCTGATCACTAATCAGCCCACTATATATACTCCTCTCCACCATGCAGTCACTGCTAGATTGTTATATGTCTTTTTCGCTAGTCTCCCCCGCGTTTTTTGGACAGATTCCCCTGTTGCGACCCTGCCTGTCCATGACCTGTCTGCTCTGTTTCTGTTCTGGTGATCGACCCAGCCTTCCGCCCCTGACTACGGATTCCGCCTGCTCCCCGCCTGTCTTCAGTCTGATTGCTGTGACGGAACAGCTCAGCCTCAGGTCCATTTCCTCAGAGTCTGTTTGCTGCTTCAGCCACAGGGATCACCAGCTGCATCCCATGAAGCAAGTTTGCACAATTGTGCCGTCTTTGAACTGTCCATTGAAAAGGTGAAGAATAAAAGTCATTACCGACTGTCTGTCTGCCTACGTGTGCTGCATTTGGGTCCTACCCTGACCCGTTACAGGACTTGAGACATGAAGGTTAAGATTCGAGAGTTGAAGGTTAAGGCTTGAGAACTGAAGGTTAAGACTTGAGACTTGAAGGTTAAGACTTGAGACTTGAAGGTTAAGATTTGAGAAACACAACAGATCACACAATAAACAAACATGAGGAGAGAAAAGAACTCTCTGACAGACTCAAAGATGTGTGGCTATCTGCCAAGACAGGTTGTGGTGAAAGGAAAAATGTATCACAAGTTGGTCACAGGTCTGGAGAGCACTGGAACTCGGTCCAGGGCACTGGTGCTACACGTACCACACTTTTGGCGTATTTCCACCGGCTCTACTCGCCACACCATAGCACAGTTTAAGTAACGTTTCCACTAGCATGGTGCTGCTCCTGCTCTGGCGATGTTCAGTACAAAAACATGGAGTTTAAATGTGTCTTCACAGTTTGTTCTGTGACACGCACACACACACACACACACTGTCCGTCCCTCGACATGGAGACGTCCTGCTCCTCTGTCCATTTCCATCTCTGTCCTCATCTTTCATCCGCCTGGATCAGGTTCCTGAGTGGAGGACGAGCCCGCAGCTCTCACACCTGCCGTCAACTCAGTCACTCACTCAGTCACTCACAGCCACAATGGTGAGAACATTTCATTTTTTTGTGTTTCATGCTGTCATCCAGATTTCACTGCCTCACTCGTGTTGTTCCATCTGTTCTGTCACAGGCCAAGTTCCTGACCCAGGATCAGATTAATGGTAAGACTCATTCATGATCACAGCTCAGTTAATGGAGTTGTTCTGTGTGTGAACACCTTCATTACGCTCATGTTTCTGTGTTTTTCACGCGTCGACCTCCAGGACTCACTCACTCACTCACTCGTGTGATTAAACTCAGACGTTCATTGTTTGATGAAGAACTGGGGCCTTATTCTGCGGCTCAGCTGCTTTGAACATTTCACATTTTTCTCCTCTAAGGGTCTAAAAATAAGTTTAAAAGGATAGATGTCATACACAACTTTGAATAGATGGTTTTAGTTTTTGGGTTTGGTTTATTTCTTTGCACAAATAAACATAGAAGTAAACAAACATATAAAAACTACAAAAAGAAACAACCTCCACATACACAAAAACCAGAAAATATAAGATGGCAATAAAAAAAGAATCTACCAGTGGGGTATCGGCAAACTTTGCTTGGATAGAATATAACATGCTTTTCCATCACAATCCCGGCACGTTTCTTTTGCTTTTCCATCAGCGATAGTTCCTGATATCTGGTGTTTGACGAGGTTCAGCTGAACGATACTAAAATGCGACGTCAACAGACTGACGGCCATTGACCAGTGATCACTGGTCACTGATCACAGTGGTCACTGATCACAGTGGTCACTGATCACTGGTCAGTGGTCAGTGATCAGTGGTCAGTGATCAGAGAGTGTCGTCACTGAGACATGAGCATGACGCCCAACACAAGAACCAAAGCCAACAATGTCCAACTGTAGATCAATTAAAAAGACTTAAAAATCCTACTGATAGTTTCAAAATCTATTTATAATCCCCAAATCTACATATAATCCCCAAATCTATTTATAATCCCAAAATGTACATATAATCCCAAATTCTATTTATAATCCCAAATTCTATTTATAATCCCAAATTCTACATACAATCCCAAAATTTACTCATAATCCCAAAATCTATTTATAGGCTGTAATGTTACTTGGCCAAAATTAAATCAGAAACTGCTGATGGTAAATCACTCACTCTCCCACACCAAAGCCCATAGAGAAAATCATTGATTTTAACATCTCACACACACACACACACACACACACACAGGAGTTGTTGGTCCTCTGCTGCCTCCATCACTGACGAGGCAGCAGAGGACCAGCAGCTCCTGTGTCACTGTGAGCTAAAATCACAGTTTTCTCTATGGACTTTGGTGTGGGAGAGTGAGTTGTTTACAAACTTCATGTTTCCTGCTGGAAAAGTTTGTTTCAGAGTGAGATGAAGCAGTAAGGCAACAATGCCAGCCACTGCACCACCGCGTAGCCCCTGCTCTTGTGTGTCGTTGCTGCAGAGTTCAAAGAGTGTTTCTCTCTCTACGACCGACAACGCAAAGGGAAGATCGGAGCCCAGGAGCTGATCACTGTGATGCGCTGCCTCGGCTCAAGCCCCACCCACTCTGAGGTCCAGCGCCACCTGCTGAGCCACAGCATAGGTACACGTGCTCACCTTTATTACCACAGAAGAATGTTTCGTGTTTTTTTTTCTTCAGCAGACACATCACGGATTCACAATTCACTGATAAACTGATTCATCGACCAGCAAACAAACACCGGTATACAGAAACCTAATTAAAAGTCTTTTAACGTTTAATAAATGCACACGTTACCGCCATCTAGAGGCTCAGTGTCTTATTCAGTGTCTCAGTGTCTTCTGCAGTGTCTCAGTGTCTTCTGCAGTGTCTCAGTGTCTCCCGTCCTGAAGGTCTCGATGAAAGTTTCTCTGACCACGTGGATGTTATTCTGCTTTTATCGCCATATATCCGTGTGTGCGTGCGTGTGTGTGTGTGTGTGTGTGTGTGTGCGTGTGTGTGTGTGTGTGTGTGCGTGTGTGCGTGCCGCCGCTGTCATCTCAGTATAATGCATGTGTGAGTCAGTCTGAAGGATCTCTGTAATTAAGTGCGTCACAGTTTGTTTAACGTGTGTAAACTGTCTCTGGTTTATCTCTCAGTCGCTCTTTACATTCCACTTTATTGCTTTTGCTGTTTGAACAACTTATTTCATATTCACCGTGTGATATTACAGTGCCCTCCCCCTCCCTCCCCTCCCTCCCCCGCCTCTCTAAGTCGTCCACCTGCACTGACCTCATTTCTCCTACAGAGACCCATAAACTTGTGTCTTATCTGTTTCTCTCAAATTACACACGACTGTATTGGCCCAATGAAAGGTCAAATGTCTCTCTCTGTCTCTCTGTCTCTCTGTCTCTGTCTCTGTCTCGCTGTCTTCACAGATCGCAGCGGAGAGCTGGACTTTTCCACCTTCCTGACTATCATGCACCAGCAGCTCCAGCAGGAGGCGCCAGAGGAGGAGATCCTGGAGGCCCTGAGGATGGCCGACAAGGAGCAGAAAGGCTTCGTCCGAGCGTCCGAGCTGCGAGCGACGCTCACCGGCCACGGAGAGAAGCTGACCCACAAGGAAGGTGAGGAACGATTTTAATCTGATTTAATCTGATTTAATCCGGCGTTAAATCCTTTACAGTTAAATGTTATCAGTTTACAACTTTAAGGGATTTCTTCATGTTTTCTTGACTTTAACTCAAAGGAAAATCAGTAATCAGCTGCTGGTCCTCTGCTGCCTCGTGTGGTCACTTTGTGTCACTGAAGTCAATCTGAACAAAGATTTTCAAACACAGAATTTTACAAAACACATTTGAAGTTAGTGATGGAGGCAGCGGTGGATCAACCACTCCTGCGTGCTGTGATGGAGTCTGGTGTGGGAGAGTGAGTGGTTTATAAAACCTTCACTGTCCGGACTTTGATTGACAGCCGTGTGTCTGTTTTCAGTGGACGAGCTGCTGAAGGAGGCGGGCGTCGGGGCGGACGGCCGCGTCCACTGTGAGCAGTTTGCTAAAGCAGTGACGCGTTCGTCTGTGAAGCGCTGACATCATCGCTGACATCATCGCTGACATCACCATGTTTTTATGATGTTTAATGAAACACGTCTCTGTTGTGTTGGCTCAGTTTTTCCAGTGTTATTGGGATCATTCAGTTTTTTGATTTGAGACTCAACTAAATAAAATCTGTGTCACTTTATGTCTACAATATTTTAAGAACATCTTCACGTCTTTATTTCACTGTGAGACAGAAACAGAAGTGTGTAAACACTCACTCTCCCACACCAAAGCCCATAGAGAAAACCAGTGATTTTAACATCACACACAGGAGCTGTTGATCCACTGCTGCATCCATCACTAAGTTCAAATGTCTTATTTTGTCACTTCTGTGTTTGAAATCCTCCGTTCAGATTGACCTCAGTGACACAAAGTGACCACACGAGGGCGCAGAGGACCAGCAGCTCCTGTGTCCCCGTGAGCTAAAATCACTGATTTTCTCTGGGCTTTGGTGTGGGAGAGTGAGTGTTTTCTGTTGGAAAAGTCACAAAGATGTGAATATATGATCGATACACAGATATGTGTTTTGTTTGTAAAACAATATAAATAAGTTTATGTATAGTTGGAACTCTGGATATCTCACGAGACCTTTTGAAAACTGTTCATCTCAAACGTGTCTCATACAAATCGAGACACTTTTTTATGTCGTTACGATTAATGAACAAAGTTTGTTCATTTTTGAGAACGTGCAAATCACCAAGATGGACACCAAATTCTATTCAAAATGGCTGACTTCCGGTTGGTTGTTTCCATCAAGTTTTGTGAAATTTGTTGCAACTCCATTTTGGCTTTGTCCTACCGGGTTTCACCTACGGGGGCGCTACTGAGCCATTGTGCAGCACTTTTATTTATTCCCTGTACTTTATGAATTTTTTTTCGGTGTTTCATCACCAAGGTTTAGTTGGGGTTTAATGCGGGTTTGACCTGGTGGAGGTGCAGGGTGAAGACCACGCGAGGCTGAGGGACATAGATGAGTCCAGGGTGTCTCTTCCTCAAGGCCGGGTCGTCCCACAGACATGTCACCCACACCACCAGCAGCAAGAGGGCGCCAGAGAAACTGTGGAACCAGAGAAACATCAGAGCCTCTGTTTGTTTGTTGAAATATTAATGTGAGCGGAACCAAAGCTTCACCTGGAGAGCATGAAGACGCCGTTCACGTCGGGCACAAAGCCCCGCCTCCTCTGGTGCATCACCGTGGCTGTCATTGCAAAGCAGGTGAAGATGAAGATGATGAAGGTCTGTCCCTCAGTGATCAGGTACCTGTTTTGGTCCATAAAATGTTTGTTAAACTGTGGAAACCATGACGTCCTCAAACTTCTTTGTTTTTGTTCACAAACTAAAATGATTCAGTTTGAAAGATTTATTTGTTTTAAGAAACCAGATCATCTGAAAAATCACAGGAACTTATTTGAGTTATTAAATCATCGGTGGATTTTTCTCATTTACTCTTAATTCATTCAGCACACAGTATTTATTATACACATGTATACTTATATACGTATGTATATGTATACGTGTGTATATACATATACACACATTTATATACAGTATGTGTGTGTATATGTACACACATATAAGTGCATATATATGTATATATGTGTACAAAAAATTGATTTTGACAGTGAATAAAGCTTTCAAACAAGGTGGCTTATTAAACACAGACACAAACAAATGAATGAATGAATGAATGAATGAATGGATGAGAACAGAAGAAAAAGTGTCCGTCTGATATTTATCATCATTGTCCAGAAACACGAGGTTGTCACTGTTCTCCTCACACTGAGCAAAACACCTGAGAACTCACTGATCAATTATTACTGTGACACACACGCACACGCACACACATGCGCACACACACACACACACACGCACACACACACACAGGCTCAGCTGCTGCTGTGTTGTTCATTAGCCTAATTATAGTTTCAGGTGAAATGAAACACTGAGGACAGAACAGTGTTGATGTTTTAATTAACCCTCAGTGATGACTGTTCATCAGTTCATCAGTTCATCGGGGGGAAAAATGGCGTCATATCAATTTTATCTCATATTGCAGTGACCCCCAGGTCACATTCATTTTAATGTGATTTGATTTAATTCTATTTTATTTATTTTGATTCATTCATCCATTCATTCATTCATTCATACTCATTCATTTTTCCTTATAAATGTTGAGTTAGATATTCTACTTTTTAATTTTTCACTCTATCACCTACTGTGTCCTTATATGACTTTTTATAACTCTTTCTGTCTTTTGTGATTGAATAATTGATCCATCAGTTGAATCAAATCATGGCGAGTTTGTGTGTGTCACACATCATCATCATCATCATCATCATCAACAGCAGAAGCAGCAACAGCAGTGAGAGAGAAACACATGTTCCCACTGCAGTAACATAGTCTGACCAGTAGTAGGCAGCGTTGGGAGCGAGTAGCATCCAGGCAGCAGGGGGCAGCAGCTTCTGCTCATGTGTCCTGTGACAGAAAGAACCACTGAAGAAGAGCAACAGGACGAGGAAGAGAGGGACAGACCTGGAAAACAGTAGAAAAGAGTATAAAGTATATTTATAAAGTACACAAATATAAACAGACATTACATTTCGTTTAAGGCAGTAAGTGTGGAACAGTTAGCAATAGCAGGAAACACTTTAACAGAATGTATTGGACAAATCCCGCCCCCTCCTGTCCCCCACGTGTCAAAGCTCCGCCACCAACAATCATTCAGTTTTTTGTAAGATATGTAACGATTGTAACGTTAGCAACACATTTATTTTGTAATGCTAGTTATTAGCAATGCTGCAAAATTTGTATGTAACTTTCTTTCAGGAATGTTCATCCAGTGTGCAAGATTTAGTGACCGCTGATGGCGACACTGGAAACTGTGTAGCAAGTGTTCATTTAGGCTACCGTACCGTTTTGTAATTTGTTTTAGTAATTAGCAATGCTACAAAAAAGGTTGGTTTGTCCATTTAGGCTTCTGTAGAAACCTGTTCCACCCCTTTTTCTAACAGCCCTCTGGTCTAAGCTCCGCCCCCCAGTCATCTTCTGTAACTTATTTCTCCAGCTTGTCGTAAAAAGGTGAAGACGTCCTATCTTACCACATCACATGACCGAGCGCGTCGTCGTAGTGAAACAGAAGCTCGAAGGCGTCGACCTGCGAAAACAGAAACGACTCGTCACTTTTTACGTTCACGTTTCCTCAAATTCGTCAAATCCAGAACCGACCAGAGACGACGGCCCGAGCTCTGTCATGACCGGGTTCTCCCTGACAGACAGCGGCAGCTGGTAGCCAACCAGCAGGAGGCGACGGGTGACGGAGTCCGCCACCAGGTGGAAGCTGGTGCCCATGGCGACTGCAACGATGCCGAGGCGGACGACCACTGGGGGCAGCGTCCTGGGGCTGCGCTCCAGCATCTGCGACAAAAAAAGCAGATGTTTTGACCACAAACTGAAAAGAGAAACAAAACGGAACAAAATCTTCATGTGAACGTGTGTGAAGGTGTGAACGTGTGTGATCGAACGTGTGTGAAGTGTGAACGTGTGTGAACGTGTGTGAACGTGTGTGAACGTGTGAGAACGTGTGAATGTGTGTGAACGTGTGTGAACGTGTGTGAACGCGTGTGAACGTGTAGACGTGTGTGAACGAATGTGTGTGAACGTGTGTGAACGTGTGAGAACGTGTGTAAACGTGTGAAAACGTGTGTGAACGTGTGTGAACGTGTGAACGTGAGTGAACGTGTGAATGTGTGTGAGAACGTGTGAAAACGTGTGTGAACGTGTGTGAACGTGTGTGAACGCGTGTGAACGTGTAGACGTGTGTGAACGAATGTGTGTGAACGTGTGTGAACGTGTGAAAATGTGTGTAAACGTGTGAAAACGTGTGAATGTGTGTGAGAACGTGTGAAAACGTGTGTGAACGTGTGTGACTGAACGTGTGAACGTGTGTGACTGAACGTGTGAACGTGTGTGAACGTGTGAACATGTGAACGTGTGTGTGGTTTACTCTGAGGAGCACAAACGGGAGCGTGACGTTGTAGAGAAGGTGGAGATAATCTGCTAACCCAGGACGGTTCAGAGGACAGATGTCCCCTGAGAGGACGAGCTGCAAACAGAGGACACTGATGATGGATCACTGTGTAAAATGATGGACAACAGAGACGATACATTTTGGGGATGACTTGTAAATAAAGTTTTCCAGTTATCCAGTTATTATCCTGTTACCATGACGACAGTCCGGGCCACATCCAGGACCCAGCTGTGGACGGTGAAGCGGAGCCAGAGATCCAGGTGGAAACGAGGAGAAGAGCTGCAAGACACAGTGAGACACACACGTATATGTCATGTATGTGAAGTATGAAAGACAGAGGAGTCATGTGACCAGATGGATAACGATGAGAGTTGTAAACAGGAACTTGAGCTGGGATGTTATCATCTCTGCAGCTTAATTACATCTCAGTTCATTACAGGCAGGAACTCATTATGAAACATTCACTTGACAAACCTGCGCATGAAAGCTGGAGTTTGCAGAGCTGAGCTCTGATTCTTCCTGGAGGACATTTGCATCTGTGATGGGAAATTAACCAGCACACGCAGTCGCCGTCGCTTCCTCACAACTGGACTGTAACGGATCCGTGAAAGTACTGAGGGGTGAAGCTTCAGGTTTATTTTCCAGCAGATAATCCTGTAATATGTATAAATATAATCCCCCTCTGTGTTTTATGACACCACGTTAATCTGGTTTGAGATTGGCACGGTGAGGAGCTTCTGCTCAGTTTCACAGGATAACATGTTTTCATTTTCCTCAAAGGAAACTGGGTCATAGGAGAGAGAGGGGGAGAGAGAGGGGGGGAGATAGAGAGATAGAGAGAGAGAGAGAGAGAGGGAGAGAGTGAGAGAGAGAGGGAGAGAGAGAGAGAGAGAGAGAGAGAGAACATGGCTGCCACACTCACAGAACAACACTCATGTTAAGAACACGTTCATGTTCACTGTCACACAGACTTTTCCAACTGGAAATCAAAGTTTGTAAACCACTCAGTCTCCCACACCAAAGAGCTGCTGGTCCACTGCTGCCTCGTGTGGTCACTTTGTGTCACTGAGGTCAATCTGAATATGAAAGATTTGAAACACCAACATCACAGAATAGCACATCAACTTCTTAACTGAGGCAACAGTGAATCATCAGCTCCTGTGTGCTGTGATGTAAACTCACTGACTTTGGTGCAGGGAGAGTGAGCAGTTTGTGTGCGTGTTGCTGTGCAGGCTGCGGCCACAGGGAGGCGTCTGATCTGGTGGATTCTTTACATTCAGACACACAACGCAGTCCCTCGACTTTGGAACGAGCTGCCTGAGGAGATAAGGTCGGCACAATCAGTGACTTTACTATAAAAACCCATTTTTATGGACGTGCTTTCAAAGTGATGTCGACATCGAGTCTTTTATTTGTTTTAGGTTTTATTTTCATGTTTGTACACATTCCTTTTTTATTGGTAGTGACGTTTGTCTTCCTTTGTATCTGTGTCCTGTCACCTGAGCCTCCTGCTTACGCTAAAGTAAAGTAAAGGTGTAGTTCCTCTTTAAATGTGCTGGACTTATTAGTTTTGTTTTACACCTTTTTGACTTCCATGAACTTGTAGATGATTCAGATTCCAGGTTCAAGGTCCAACAATGACTCAAACATCTCGGAGCAGACCTCACATAACATGAGTTAGATCCTCATACACAGACAGAGCAGTGTATGAGGATCTAACTCATCTCCTCTGAGATTCATCACTAATCGTTTTGTTTCCGTTGAGTTAGCACAGACATGCGTAGCCGCGTCAGTCTGTTAGTGATGTGTCGTTCGTGAACGATTCGTTCAATATGAACTAATCTTTTATATGACTCTGGAATAATGAGTCGTCTCAGTGAGTGATTCGTTCATTTTCATGCAGTACCTTCCTTCGCCACATGATGGCAGGCAGCTGCATAAGCTCAGTCAGCAGGACAGGAAACAGAAATGATTAGTTCATGATTCACTCAACTGTGCGTCCGTCCTCAGGTCATGTGACAGCTACCTAGTGACCGTGGTGCTGTTTAAGAACAATGGCAGGGAGGACACAGGACACAGGACACAGGACACAGGTCACTTTATTGTGGTGTGTATTTGCTTTCCTAGGTTTTCATATGGTTTGAATTGCTTGTGGCATTTTGTTTATTATACTTTGTCAGCTGAAGCAAATCATGTTAGATCATGTTAGATCAATCATGTTGAGAACCACGGTCTTTTTTTACAACGCCCACAAGAGGGCTACAGCGCCACCCGCTGTAAAAATGAACGAAATGACTTGATTGGTTAATTTACTGTCCGAGAGTAAAAGATCAGAGTGAGTAAAAAGAGTCGAACTTCACTACATCACTACAGTCTGTAAGGCGTACGTAGCTCCAATGCATAGACATATATACGTAGACGCCGCACTGAGCGCTGAATCGTACGTCGACGTCAACGCCATTTTGGATGTGGCAAAGTGGAGCGATCGGAGAAGATGGCTTCTTCATGTGCTGCATGGAAGTGTATATGTCTATGGTTGGTATAAGACAGTCAAGAGCTTCCATCCCCTTTTGCCAGTGTTCCTGCTTTAGTGTGTGACCATAGCTATCTACCAACCTGCTTTGGTGGTCTTGTGGACCACACACTGGTGTACATCTCAGGGTTTGTTGTTCGCCAAACTCTCAAAAAGCTGTCCTGTGATGTGTGCCGTGGCACAGACTGAGGATGCACCACATGCATCCAAACTGAACACCCTTAAGTTGCAGAGTGGCAACACACGGAAAAAGCTGTGCAAGAGTATTATTTTCCAAGGTTTTTATGCAATTGTATAGCTGTATAGGTATGTATGTTCATCATGTGCACCCCCCTCCCTGTGTACATATATATATGTATATATATATATATATATATATATATATATATATATATATATATATATATATATACATATATATGTATATATATACCCCCTGCCTGCATCTCTCCAGTTAAATAAACCAGTTAACCCTGAGATACCATGACTCCGGTGTGAGTTACTACAATGTTCATGAATGTGAATATAAAAACGATGAATGAAAATCAGTTCAATGTAAACATTAGTGCTCTTTATTCAGAAAACCCTCATGTCACATCTACATTTCAGGATCTGGTTATTATAGACACAGATTAAATGTTAAATATAAATATTTCAATATTTATCATCACAGTAACAGTGTTACACACATTAGTAGCTGTAAACACTCAGCATTAGAAGAAGACATACGTTGGTTTGGTGCTTACTTATATCCTAAACATAAGGAGTAAACATTCATAATCAGCACTTTAAAAGTTACATAGTTGTTTTTGGTGCCTATTTGTTTCCCACATATATTAATGTGTGTGTGAATGGGTGAATAGGAGGCATTAACTTAAAGCACTTTGTAGAAAGGCGCTTTATGAAGTTCAGTCCATTTCCGTTTATTAGTTTACGGGCAGATCTGCCACATCCAATATGGCGGACGCGCTGACGTCACGCAGCAATGGACCGACCTTCTCAACGAGGCGTCTACACTTTTTAATAACTCATCAGCTACCCTGGCAAAGTTTTATTTCTCCTGTTTTTGCTCTGTTTGTTCACTAATGTAATATGTTTCTTTCTTCACTTTTGTAATGTAACTGTATTTCAATAAAGTTGTTAAAAAAAAACAAAAAAAAAAAAACGAGGCGTCTACGTAAATATGTCTGTGGATCCGGAAGTTTAGTTCTGGACGCTTCCGGTCGGAGGTGTTTTCAAGTCGCACAATTACTTCCGGTAACTTGTTAGCTAACAGAAGGTGAAAGTGCTGGTGTTTCTTTCTTCTTCGACTCTTTCGTCTTATTTGGGGTTTTTTTTGGGGGCGGAAACATCGACAGAGAGCGACTCGGTAAAGCGAGAAACGATGTTTCACTTTAAGTCTTCAACAAAAAGCTGAAAAGTGTCATTTTCAATGAGCGGCTCGCTCACGTTGACAAGCTAAGCTAACCGGCTAGCACGCTCAGCTGACGCCTGGTGCCTGGGACGGAGGCACAGAACCCGGACTCTTGAGTGCAGGAGGTTGAGGCTGAAGCCCCAGCAGACTCCTCGGTGTTTCTCTGTGACGGAGAAGATTCCCGGTTCATGCGAGCTCCAGGCTCAGCTTCGACAGTTTAATGGGAGGCGGGTTGTTTTGGAGGAGCGGACACTGCGGGCGTCAGCTGCGAGCACAGCCGGGGTCCTGGCTCCCTGTCGGGCTCAGATGGAGTCTCTGGCCGGTTACGTGTACAAGGCAGCCAGTGAGGGCCGAGTCCTGACCCTGGCCGCGCTGCTGCTCAACCACTCCGAGGTGGACACCCACTACCTGCTGAGCTACGTGACCCACTTGTCCGGGCAGAAGTCCACCCCGCTCATCATCGCTGCCCGGAATGGACACGACAAAGTGGTCCGGCTGCTCCTGGACCACTACAGAGTGGATACCGAACAGACCGGCACGGTCCGGTTTGATGGGTAAGTCCTCTTATAACTGAAGTTCGAAATCAGGTGAATGTGGCTGAATCCAGTCTTGTATAAAGTACCTTAATGGTGTTTTACTAGGAAAGTGCACGTGTGTGACCAGAACACGTGAGTAAAAGAAGAGTAACAGTCTTAAAGTTTGATATTTACCTCGCTCTGCTCGTCTATAAGTGTCCTTGAGCAAAGACACCTAATCCCATGTTGCAGCCTGCAGTTTCTATAGCTCTATATAAATACAGACCATAATACCAACTCTTCTTCTCTGATTTTATTTCATAGTAACTAGTGAGAAAGTACAGATGTGTGTTTTATACTTAAGTACAGTCACAAAAGTATTTGTACGTTGTTACTTTTATAACAACACTGGCTGAATCTAAAATGTTTTCATTATTTATCTTCATTAAAGGGGAAAGGGACCTATTTTCCCATGTTTAAATCAAGTAGTAATTGAGTATTTACTGCGTAATAAGTTTAAAACCTGAGTGAAGGTCGACTGTAAACATTCAGTACATAAAATACGGTTTCTAAACAAAAACAAATAAACTTTTGAATGGAAAAAATAAAGTTTAAGTGATTTGGCAACAGAACAAAAATGTATGTAACTTTATTTTGATAGTGTTTATGTACATTCTCTTTAATACAGTATTTGTGACTATTACACCTGAGGTTAATGAGCTGCTACTGGAGGTGTGAATAATTATGCGTTCAGTATCATGTCTTCTTTGTAAAGCTAGTGTATCGTGAACATAAAAAAGATAACACAGATAAGAAATGATCAAGGCCGTAATTTGTTCATTGAACTGCAACCCGAGCATTTTCCTGTCGTCTTATCGCTGGGATCTGTCAACACACATTGTTTTAAGTTTCATTTTGTGATCAATGAGATTTCTGCCTCTGAGCAGGAACTTGATCTGTGACCTCACATTAACATTTAAATAAAGATGACAGCTGTGTAAGTTCCAGCGAGACTGTTGTTGTGTTGTGTTGTGGTCCGGCTGGGTTTTTGTTTGCGTTTGACTCGGGCGGGGACGGCGAGAGAAACACAAAACAACCCACCGACGCCCACAGACGCAACACCTTTTGTTTCTCGGTGTGAACAGATGCAATCAGTGTCATCTGCTGTGTCACGTGACACTGACGCCTCATTATCCCTGATCACAGGCACACGTACAGTGTAAATGAGATTAATATGAGGGATATCCTCATACCAAAAACTGGCATTACTACTACTACTGACATTTGAGACCATTTATGGTCTATGGTAACGTATGAAGCTGTTAACAACACATTTGTGCTGAGTCATTTCAAAGACATCATTCGTCAACTGTGTCACAAATGTTGTTCTTTCAAAAAGAAGACATAGACAGCCCAAACATGACTCGGCTAAAATGCTTTTGCTGATTGTTATATACAGTCTGTGCAAAGTGAATAGTGCATATATATATATATATATATATATAGACATAGATATATACATGCATGGGTTTTTTTAGGTTTAAAAGAAGTTTTCGGCTTTTTCAGGTACTTTTTCAGGAATATTTCCTGGTTTCTTTGCTCCACGTAACGGAATCATTAAAACATCCTAATTTCCAGGTTTGCTAAACACTGATGACGATTGTTCAACATTTTATGGACCAAACGATTGCTCGATTAATCGAGAAAATAACTCGCGTAAATATCCTTCATTTAAAGAATCAAAGCGGGTCTTTTCTGAAATGAAAGGTAGTAATCCGTGTGTTTTTAAGATCACGTAAAACAGACCATAGACAGTAAAACAACAAATTATGTCTTATTTTTACAGTTTATGGTCAGAGAAACAAATCATTGTAACATTATATCCACATACATCAGGATATTATCCAGATATTATTCATAAGCCCCGACTTACAGAAACACTGATCTGATTTAAATCATGAATCGTGATATATATATATCGACATTTAGGTGCATTGTGTTAAGATTTGGAAAGAAAGTCTTAATATTTAATGAATCTGTAGATTATTTTCTCCATTATTCATTTCCTGCATAAAATGTCAGAAAATGTGGATCCGTGTTTCTCAAGCCTGGAAAAGACAATGTCCTCAAATGTCCTGTTTTCTTTGTCATGTGATCACTGAAGCTCAGGTCAGTTTTTATCCTCCTCACCTTCTCTCTCTCTCTCTCTCCTTCCACAGCTACGTCATAGACGGTGCCACAGCTCTGTGGTGCGCGGCCGGAGCAGGACATTTCGAGGTGGTGCGTCTGCTGGTGAGTCACCATGCCAACGTCAACCACACCACCATCACCAACTCCACGCCGCTGCGGGCCGCCTGCTTCGACGGACGCCTGGACATTGTCTGCTACCTGGTGGAACACAGTGCAGACATTAGCATCACTAACAAGTACAACAACACGTGCCTGATGATCGCCGCCTACAAGGGCCACGCTGATGTCGTCAAGTTCCTGCTGGAGCAGGGCGCCAACCCCAACGCCAAGGCGCACTGCGGCGCCACTGCCCTGCACTTTGCGGCTGAGGCGGGACATCTGGAAATCGTAAAAGAGCTGGTGCGCTGCCAGGCGGCCATGGTGGTGAACGGACACGGCATGACGCCGTTGAAGGTGGCGGCAGAGAGCTGCAAGGCCGACGTGGTGGAGCTGCTGCTGCAACACGCCGACTGCGACCCCAGCAGCCACATCGAGGCCCTGGAGCTGCTGGGCGCCTCGTACGCCAACGACCGGGAGAACTACGACATCCAGAAGACGTACCACTACCTGCACATGGCCATGACGGAGCGCTACCGCGATCCGGAAAGCGTCATCGCCAAAGAGTTGTTGCCGCCCATCGAGGCGTACGGTGGGCGCAGCGAGTGCCGGACGCTGCGGGACCTGGAGTCGATCCACGCCGACAGAGACGCTCTGCACATGGAGGGGCTGATGATCAGGGAGCGAATCCTGGGCTCGGACAACATCGACGTGGCCCATCCCATCATCTACCGCGGTGCCGTCTACGCTGACAACATGGAGTTCGATCAGTGCATCAAACTGTGGCTTCACGCGCTGCGCCTGCGGCAGAAAGGAAACCGGAACACGCACAAGGACCTGCTGCGCTTCGCCCAGGTCTTCTCGCAGATGGTGCACCTGAAGGAGCAGGTGACGGCCTCATCTGTGGAGCAGGTGCTGAGCTGCAGCGTGTTGGAGATCCAGCGCAGTATGACGCGGGTGGAGACGGCGACGGAGGCCGAGCTGCCGCAGGCCATGGACAACTACGAGTCCAACGTCTTCACGTTTCTGTACCTGGCCTGCATCTCCACCAAGACCACCTGCAGCGACGAGGAGCGCGCTCGCATCAACAAGCACATCTACAACCTGATCCAGCTGGACCCGCGCTCACGTGAGGGCTCCTCCCTGCTCCACCTCGCCATCAGCTCCACCACGCCAGTCGACGACTTCCACACCAACGACGTCTGCAGCTTCCCCAGCGCGCAGGTCACCAAACTGCTGCTGGACTGCGGCGCGCAGGTCAACGCCATCGACCACGAAGGCAACACGCCGCTGCACGTCATCGTCCAGTACAACCGGCCCATCAGCGACTTCCTCACGCTGCACGCCATCATCATCAACCTGGTGGAGGCTGGCGCCCACACGGACATGACCAACAAGCAGAAGAAGACTCCGCTGGACAAGAGCACCACAGGCGTGTCGGAGATCCTGCTGAAGACGCAGATGAAGATGAGCCTCAAGTGTCTGGCGGCGCGAGCCGTGCGCCACCACCAGATCACGTATCGCAACCAGATCCCCAAAATCCTGGAGGAGTTTGTGGAGTTCCACTAAAAAACGCGACCGTTGTTTTTAAACAGTCTCTTATCGTTTTCTAATGAATCTAAACGGTGCTAAAGACGACGACGACGACGCAAGGATTAAAAAAAACTGTTTCGCCATTTTTATAAATTAAAAAAAGTCGGCTGATTTTTTTTTTTCCTATATTTTAAATATTAATGAACTACCAGCTGACGGTCTGTCTGCAACACCTTATGTTCACGCCATCACAGACGCCGCGTTGGCGGAGAATTCTCACCTGTGTCATCACGCTACAGTTTTTATTTTTAATATGAAGAAGTAGTTTTCACTGTTCTTTTTGTTTTTTTAAAGTGGACAGAATCTGCCTCCTGGACTTTATATTAATCAGGTTTTTACATAATTATTATATTTTGAAATCCCGCCGCCTCCCCTCTTTTTTTTTATATTGAAGAGGATCTTAAAGATGTAGTTCGGGTTTTTTTTTAAGTGTGGTTGCATGAGGTGCTGACGCTGAGGTGAGCAAAAAATGATCTGTTATTATAAAATGTATACACCTACTTTTAAGTAAACTTTAGTATTAATGAAGAGATTTGGGAGCAGGGACATGTGCTCAAGGGTCAGGGTCATGGACTATGTCTCAGAAATCACTCTCTATTCACCATGTAGCCGCCTTCATTGCAAGTTTGCCGTTTTGTCACGCTGTCTGAATGAGGGAGCCCGACAGAGACACGAGGAGAAACTGATTGGAGCACAATGTTCACTTCTTTATCTCACTGTTAAATGAACATTTTTGAAGTTTAAAACCACCGTCTCTCCTGCACCAAAGTCCATAGATAAAATCAGTGATTTTAACATCTTTGGTGTGGGAGAGTGAGTAGTTTACAAAGTTCAGTTTCCTGTCAGAAAAGTCTGTTCAACAGTGAGATAAAGACAAGAAACATTGTGAATATTTCACAGACATAATTCAAGATAAGGTTTTACTAGTTGAGTCGCAGGGGTGTGTGTGTGTGCGTGTGCGTGTCAGTACCTCACACAACCGCACTTTAAAAACATAAAAACTTTGCCTTTAATTAAAAAAAAAAAAGCAGTAGTGGATTTATGTTCGAAAATATGCTCACTATATTTAAATGCCACGCTAATGAAAGCATTAATGACGTGTCTGCTCACACACAAGATCAGAGCCGTTTTTTTCATTTATCTAATGACATATAAATCCTCAACCAGTGGAGGAATGAGAGGGTGATTGTAGACGCCACCTCCCTCAGATCATTTGATATTCCAACCACAGCTGCAACATCTCATCTCACGGTTGCTACAGAATGTTGAAATAATGTTTGCTTAAATTCTTCCTTCTTATTTGAGGCATAAAAAGTAAAAGCATGACTTATTTTTAATATCAACAAATCTGTAACATACCAGTGGGGAAAAGTGGGTGAATAAAAAACCCTGAAACCTCAGGCTCTGTCTTTGAATGTTTTTTTTCTCCCACCAGACAAAATAAATAATGACAGAAAATGCTTCAACAGTTAGCCAACATGCATCTCGTCAGCATGTGAGCTAACTACATCTAGCCAGCATACGAGCTAACTACATCTAACAGCTATTTTCATATATAATCGGTTCATCTGTCCATAATATTCTTCGATTGTTCCTTTGGTCAGAAAATGCTGACAAATGTTGATCGTTTTTTCCGCAAAATTGTGATGTTTGCTTGTTTTGTCCAGTTTTTCGGTTTGAATGGTTTCTTTGTTATATGAAGCAAAGAAAACCAGAAAATAAGAAGTGAGGAAAATCAGTAAATTCAAATTCTTTAAAAAGCACTTAAACCGATTGGTCGATGAATCGAGTAATTGTTTCAGCCCTAGAATCCACTGATTTGGTGATTTAAATGACTTCCACCTGTGCAGCTCAGTCACACGATTAGAGAAACACCTTAACAGGTTCCCTCACTTGTGTTTGCGATGAAGCTGCTGCTTCTTCCACAGTCAGGAGAGATCCCGTATATGTGACATTTACTTGTAAAAATAGTGAATAAGAAGTACGACATGGTTGGTTTTTCACGTGTTCTCTTTTATTTTCTCTCTTCTGTCGTTACTTTGAACACAAACATATGAAAAGTGACAGAAACATAATGCCACTATCCTTTTTTTTCTTTCTTTTAATCAAACAGGTGTATTTACACAAAGTTCAAGTTTAATTTTATACAACAAAAGTGCATCAGATATGAAATTAAAAAAATAATATACAATGTGTAAGATTGTTTATATGTTCCATTAGTATTTAAAAAAAGAAGCAGATAATCAAGTCAGCCATCTTAGGTAGTTTTCTTCTTCTTCTTCGTCGTCCATTTTGTTATTTATGTCATTGATGATGAAATCGTTTGTTAACCGCCCCAACTGCCGCTCGTGTTTTTAACAAAAACCCTTTAAAAAGAACCTTAACGTTACATTAACGTTATTAACGTTATCAGATGTTAGCGTGTTGGATAAGTGTAACCAGCTAATGTATGGTAAATAATGATGTCTCCATGTTTTTGTCTTTACAGAAGCTTTAACTGTCCTCCTTGTAGCTCAAAGGCTAATTCATTTCAGCTAACATAGGCATGCTGGTTGGCTACTGTTGGCTAACTGGCTAGATGTAGTTAGCATGCCGGCTAGTGTTCATGTAATGAAAATGAATGGATGGTGCCTCACAAACTCATCTTCATGACAAGGCAAATTTTGAAAATGACATGATAAAATGATTTTAGCAAGCGTTAGCATGTTTTATCGTGGGAAATTCGGAGCATGACGCAGAGCGTCTCCTTGTTCTTGTCTTTAAGGAAGCTTTAGCAAACAGCTCCCCCTGGCTGCAGCTCAAAAGTGAACACTGTTTAGTTCATGTTAGCATGCTAGATAAAACTTGCCAGCTAGTATGTGGGTGAAAATTGAAAGATTGTTGTCTGCAAATAGAACTCATGGAAAGTTTTAAACACGACATGCTTGGTGGCACTGAACGTCTTCTCATTCTTGTCTCCACAGAAGGTATAACTAAGCGTTTTGGGGGGTAGGGGTTGCGTGCTAGCTAAATGTGACTGGTTAGCATGCATTTGACATTTATGTAAACGTATCTTTACAGGAGCTTTTTGCTGTTATAAAAAAAATTCTGTTTCTTTTTTCCAGCTCAAAAGAACAACAACATTAGCTAACATGAGCATCCTGGCTCAATGTAGCCAATAGCATGAAATTAATTTTATCAGATGTTAGCATGTTGGGTAAATGTAACCAGCTAGTGTGCAGGTAAATAATGATGGAACGTGGACGCCACAAGTCTCCACGTTTTTGTCTTTACAGAAGCTTTAACTGTCCTTACAGTTCAAGGCTAATTCATTTCAGCTAACATTAGCATCCTGGCTAGCTCATATGCTGGCTGCCGGCTAGCTCGTAAACAAGACGCTAGGTGTGCATGTGATTCGGTTGCCTGTAGGTGGCGTCAGTGTGGCTCATTTTGTCAATGCTTGTGACTGGCTGTGTGATTGGCTGGGGGTCGGGGGGGCGGCATCAGGGTCCCTGAGTGACAGGTGGTGGCTCGCGATGCATGCAGTCAGCATCGGTGTCGGCCACACCTCATAGCTCCTCTGCTGCCTTCCCATTGGCTACAGGTTGCTCCTCCTCTTCCTGTCTCCTGCGTCTGCTGAAGAAGCCGAGCTGGGGGAGGAGACAGAGACACTTTAACGACTGAGGACACGTCATCGTAAACTGCTCAGGCAAACTGTTGTTGGACCAATATGAAAAAACTTGAGTCTCTTTTGAGCAGGAATGAAACAAAAACAAATCCCACACCAGTATTAGAGGTCGCCCCCTGGTGGCTAACTGCTACTTAGGCTTCACTTTAGGCCCATTTTCATGTACAATATAATGGTGTGTGTGTGTGTGTGTGTACCTTCCACAGCGCCAGAACCAGTAAGGCCAGTAGGAGCAGACCTCCGAGTGAACTTCCCAGTATAATCCAGAAGGGGACGCTGTGGCCTTCCTCCTTCCTCAGCTCCAGGACTATCTGCAGCTCACACATAAATCAATAAATCAGTTAATAAATAAACATATCTGTATCCTTTAACCCAATGGGGAACCGTCAGGGCCTTCTACGCCTTCAGAGAAGGCCCAACATTAATTCTGGACCAAAAAATAGTATTAAATAATATATATATGTATGTATGTATGTATGTATAAATATATATATGTATATATACTGTATATACATATATATATTAAAAAATCTATGTCATTTAATGTGATACAATACATTTAATACATTTTCTCTTATCTATGTTCTAAAGTTAAGTTTACTGTCAAGTTCCCATCAGCAATGAAAGGGTTACTGTCCTGAAACATGTTATCCAATCAGAATCAAAAGCTCCTCCTAACAGCGCAGGTCTAACTGCAGACCACGCCCCCAGAGTGCTGAGAGAGGTTGAGAGCGCGGTGTTGTGGCTAGCTTGATAGCATTGATAGCTTTGTCAAGGCGGCCTTTCACAGAAAAACTTCAAGTAATAAAAAATGTTAGTCCAACTCCAGAAGTGGAATTAAAAGAAAAGGTTCTGAAAGTGGAAAAACATTCTTATTAGTTGTTGACGCGCGCACAGCGTACCGGAAGCTGCAGAGTGAAAACTACGGGCTGCACTTTGACTTCCGCCGGCTCAACATTGAAGTGACAGTCATGGACAAACATGGAGTCCATCAGACCTGCTGCACTTTGTGACACTTAACGAGCTGACTGAGAGCATGCCGCAGCTGTGTCCCCTCACCTGTCCACCGTGGAGCGGTCTTAAGCGAATCAAGACGCACGCCGGAACCAGTACTGGACAGGATTGCCTGGGAGCTTTGGTACTGATGTCCATAGATAAAGGACTTGACGACGACGCTGCCATCGCCCACTTCACAAGGAAAGACCGAGACTGGATCTGGTTTTCATGTAAGGTAGGTCTATGTTGTAATCCGCATCAAGGGCGTCACTGTGTTTATAAAAGTGCACGGACAATAACCAGAGGTTGAAAAGTGCTCACGTTTCATTGTTATTGAGTGGCTCTGACACTCCTATTAGGGAAAAGGTAAAAAAAAAAAACACATACACGTACTAAAAACTGAGAATGTGTGGAAGGATCCCCTCGCGGGTCCTCTCCCCGGCCGTGGACTGTGCCGCGCGGCGAAAGTGAGGGCCGACACGCGCCGGCCGAGGTGGGATCCCGGAGGGGCGGGGCGCACGGCACTTCATTGTATCTTAAAAAATAGTCTTTGTATTACCAGCGTGGGAATTTGAATTGTCTTGTAGTTTGAGGATGATGATGAATGCATTTGTTCATGCGTGTGTGTGTGTGTGTTTGTGTGTGTGTGGTTTGTTGTGCGCCGTGATTTCATAGCGCTGTCCATGGTGATGAAATGAGCCTGGTGTCACGGGGTGACGTCATTTTATATTTCCAGATGTTTGCGCTGAGTATGTTTATTTCATTTCAACAGTTTGATGAAGTTAATGTTGAGAATGTCACTGATGTTCTGGTCTATTTGTTTACGTCCGTGTCCTCGTTAATTAAAGATTTGCAGTTGTTTAACGCTTTCAATTCAACGTACTGTTGCTTTTTTCCCGCAATGATTTATTTTCCCGGCAGTGAGGGCTGAGGTGAAGGCCCAGCTGCTTTACCCACCAGTGTGTTCAGTGAGAAGAGCAAACAACAAGGTGCCGTCCATGTTGTTTTACTGTAAACCGCCAGCAGAGGGCAGCAAAGCTCTGAAATGGACGAGTGCAGCTTTTGTGTTCTCATGCTGGAGAAGTGAGTGAATAAAACGAGTGAGTTTAATTGTTGATACACGACTGTTTCCTGTGGGGAAAACCAGCGCGTGTTGCTTTGCCAACAGCACCAAACCCCATCGAGAAGATCACCTTTTGGAGGTCTTTGGTCTTACCTGTCTCACAGGTCTGTCCTCCTGGAGGAACATAGGACTGGTCGCTTCCAGCTGAATAGAGGCGGCAGTCAACAACTCCAGAGACCTGAAGTTCACCTGAAACGCATGAGCGGTTGTCATGACGATAAACACATCACACTGTGTGTCCTCAGTGAGACTGCTGTACAAGAGTGTGTATGTGTTTTGTTTGTGTGTGTTCTTGTATTTGTTGCCTCTTTAGGACCAGTCGGCCTCACAGAGACCAAAACTTGGTCCTAATGTGGCAGAACCTCAGTACTGAGGAACTGGTTAAATTCAGATTAAGGTTTAAGGTTAGGCCAGAGGTCTCAAACCTGTGGCCCGTGGACCATGTGCAGCCCCCCAATCAGTGTCATACGGCCCAACACTGAATATCAAGCTTTAATAATGATCTTCTGTGTGGTTCTTTTTATTTAAATTCATTTTGCACCATAAAGACACGTTTTGACTGTGAACCGTATATCGTTGTATGTCAGAAGAAAGACTTTTATTGTGAAATTCTGTGAAATATGGTCACAAATATCATTAATGTGATATTTTGATGACATTTTGTGTTATAATTGTGAAGTGTGTATGTGTGTGTGTGTGGGTGTGGGTGTGTGTGTGTGTGTGTGTGTGAGAGAGAGAGACTCACGGCGAGCAGTGCAGGAAGCTGCAGTTTCCCTCTGAGCGTCACCTTCACTTGTCTGGAGGTCGTCAGGTTCAGTCCACACTGGACCACCAGGCTCATGCTGTTGGTGTGGTTCTACACACATACACACACACACATACACACACGTAAAGAGACTGGTGAGACTGGTGAACTGTTCGGGGTGTGACCCCCAACATTTAAACATAGTTATTTACATTAAATTGATTTTCTGCTCATCCTTTGTTTACTTTGAGTAAGTGTGACCTTTGACACATCCATACATCACCACCATAAATACAGGGAAACACTGCCACCTAGTGGCCAGTTATGTAATATTTAATATACATATAGGTAAGATCAGGTGTCCGGGAAATGAGTGTAAACGTAAAAACGTCTCACCAGCTGTGACAGCGGAGACAGGTCCTCGTCTTTCACCTGATTGGTTGTTCCGAGTTGAGGCAGTGTGCAGTGAGACCCTGCCACCTGTAGGGGGCGAGACAACAGTGAGGCTTGACCGTGCCTACAGTGTTTTTAGGCAACGACAGACTTTTGGACAATATTCTGTTTTCTTTAAACTTGCGGTTTTTAATTCTCTGTTTTATTTTGTAGTACTGCCTTGTGTGCACTTAACTTCCTGTCCATGCTTCTCTCTGGATTGTCTGCCCCCGCCCTGATGTGATTCACCTGTGTTTGATTATCCCTGAGTGTATTTAGTCACGTCCTCGTGTCGTCCTTTGCGTGACGTCCAGAGCCGGATTAAATAAATGGACTATACTAGGCAGACTGTTTTTTTTTGGGCCCCCCTCCATCGATGTTATTTATGAATTGAAATCTGAAACTTACCAAAGTTACTAATAAAAGTGAATTCACATTTTACATAACGTAGTCTTTTGATACGAGTTGGTTCTTTGTATGCCAAAATAAGTCATGTGTCGTATATTAAACAGTCTATCAGACTATTTTGTGATTTTTATTACCGTATTTATACGTTACTACAAGGCTCTATTAAATGCTATTAAATTATCCTTATCTTATCCTGTAAAACATGTCAAATGACATGTAATCTTATCCATTGCGAGTGTCATTGTTAAGGCAGTAGTAGCAGTAAATCACCAATAGGTGTCAGCATTGCTATGTAAACAGAGCAAATAAGATGAATGTTGTAAGCTATTGCATTTAGCAGAAAATCTTAATTAAATTGAACAGTTTAATAAGTCGTCAAATATACAAAGACCAATAAAGTTAGCAGTAAGAGAAACTGTGCTGTCGTGGTAAAGAGGTTTATTTTCATGGACAAGCATCACTCAGCAGCTCAGCTCCTGGTCTGGACTGTTTTCTCCACTGGTCTGGATGTTTCTCTGGATGGTGAACTGTGCAGTGTTGTTTTTGGAAGCCATTACACATTTAGTCTTAGTTTTAGTCTTTCGGACTAAAACGCGTATTAGTTTTAGTCACGTTTCAGTCATTTCTATATGTGATAGTTTTAGTCCAATTTTAGTCGACGAAAACTCATGTGCACTCGCTGTGGCTCCTCCCGCCCCCAGCGCGACTGTCGATCGGAGAAGACTGTCCTCAGAACGCCCTGACAGCGTCGCATCATCAGGATGAGGAGCGTAAATCGTCTTGAAACACGGACCAAGTCATTTTTAGGTTTTGATTGTCCCTCTGTCTGGGCCCCCTGCCAATCGGGCACTAAGCACATGCCTAGTTTGCCTTTGCCTTAATCCGGCTCTGGTGACGTCTGTGACCTTTAACCACACGTTTACATACTATTCATTCTCCTTTTGTTGATCATTTTGTCCGTGTTCATTGTGTATTTTTATTTGATCTTGTTCTTTCCAGCTCAGCTCCTGCAGTCAGGCTAAAACACTCTTAGTACAAACCAGAGTCACACTCAGACCGCCATGTGCCAAAAATGTCCCATTGAAACTGCAGTTTTTAATCTCACTTCCATTAACCTTTCAGACTCCCTCAGGACATTTTTATGTTTTTTGGGAAGGTGACATTTTCTGCCGCTAGGAACAAATTAGTCAGTTTTTTAAAAATCTCACACTCCAAAAAAAAACAAAAAAAACAACAACAATGCATCAAAATAAATGTTTCTGCCAATCCTTGAACCATCTCAGAGCCTAATAATAATTAGAATGAAATTGTCCTTGAAATTTATTTTATGGAAATTTTGTTTGTGTTTGTGGAGTTAAAATACTGTCCTTTAATGGGTTAAAATCTCAAAAATATAATTCATATTTGTATATTTCAGGCTAAAGTAGTACTCCTTTAGAGAGTCGTGTGTGTGTGTGTGTGTGTGTGTGTGTTAACCTGCTCAATGCTGTAGTCTGTGATGTTCACCAGCTGGTTGTTCTGTCCAGTCACAGCCCAGATATCACATCTGAAGTGGACATTGTCCACTGAGAAGAATCCCAGGTTCTGGATCTGTGTCGAATAAAATTGTAACATTTTGTCCACTGCTTGTTTGCTTGTGTGCGACTGTAATGCTGTAACTGTCCTGCAGGGGCGAACAGCAGTGACTCACGCAGTAGGTGAGGTTGAAGGTGTGAGTGCTGCTGTCCAGCTGGTCCCACGATGAAGAGGCGGACGGTGAGGTTTTGATCTCAAAGCGATGAGTGTTAGCGTCTCTGTGCGGAAAACAGAAACAACGCTGAACAACGTGAACCGCTCACTCAGCCACACCAAAGTCTCACCTGTCACAGCCGTCACTCACCTGGTGAACAGCAGCTCTGTTTGGTACAACAGAAGAAGAGAGATGTCGTTGATGTTGTCGTCTGGAAATCCTTCTTGACCCTCACTGGTCACACACACACAGTGAGTGAGTGAGTGAGTGAGTGAGTGAGTGAGTGAGTGAGTGAGTGAGTGAGTGAGTGAGTGAGTGAGTAACAGCCGTGGAGTAAAAGTAAAAGTTGCCAGGTACAGATACAGTACGTGAATTATGATACTTAAGTTCAGTAAATGTCATAAACGTTAAGACTTTTACTTTGAAGTATCACTTTTAAAGTACTTTACACATGACTGCTGGAAGGACACAGGCTCCCCCTGGTGGGCGCTGCGAAATAAATCACTAGGACGCGACGTGAGAATAAACGTTCACCAATAATAACCTATAATCGTGAACACATGAACACATGAAGAGTCAGACCTCGTAACCGGGCGTCGACAGTCTCACCTGGTGGTCGCCATGACAACTTGTGCGTGATCCAGGAAGACGGAGCGGCTGAACTGAAACTCCAGACGGAAAGAAATCTAAAAGGAAGGGGAGGAGTTGGCTTTTCAAAATAAAGCTGTTGTAATTTGAAACGGTAAATAAAACGTGTGGAAGGATGAGGACGTCGCCACTGACCTGAGACATGGACTTCATGAATGGAGCACTCACGTTACAGAACGTCTGATTGTCCAGCGAGTTGTAGCAGTCAATCTGAACGTCTGATTGGTCCTGTGGGGGCGAGGAGGAAAGGGGAGGAGTCACTTGTTGTTGAGTCACCAGAACAATGCTGTGGCCAAAATAAGTTTGTATTGCTGTCGTCACCTTGACGATGAGGCTGGAGAAGAGCAGGTTGGACGAGGTGGAGATGTGGACAGCGGCTCCGTACGCGTTCTCGCCCCGGTTCTCCAGGCGAGCGAACACCACTATCCCCCTCCGCCCAGTCTCCACCACAAACACTGACCCCGGCAACGCCCCCTGGTGGCAGCACAGTGACCATGATACCCGGTCCTTCGAGCTGCAGAACTGCCTGAGGGTGAAACGCGATATTTTGTGTCAATAATGACGCAAAATTATTTACTGTGTGTGTGTGTGTGTGTGTGTGTTGTCAAGAGCAGGAGCTACTGACTGAACATCCATGAGGTCAGTGTGACTGTGGAGGACGAGGTCAGGGACGCAGGTGTCCTCCTGCTCACAGCCATTCCAGAAAGGAAGCTACGGCAAAAGACGGGGGTCATTAGGTTTCTCCTCAACAAGGCAACACATTTTAACATAATAACAATAACAACAATAATAATAATAATCTCTACACCTGCCAAGGTCTACGATATCTTAAATCCATGTCTTTGTCTCACTGCGAGACAGACTGTTCCAACAGGAAACTGAAGTTTGTAAATTCCTCACTCTCCCACACCAAACCCCAGAGAGAAAATCAGTGATGGTGATGTCACCTGGGGTCAGAGGTCACCAGGTCAAACGCTCACCTCGGCCCTGAGGACGTTCGGCCAGTCAGGATCCAGCACCGGGCCTTTGTCTGGGTCCTGCATCCCCGTCTCCAGGACGACTGCGATGGGACGTCCGTAATCTGTCGTCTCCTGATTAGAGAAGAGTTCAGCTACTGTGTGTGTGCGTGTGCGTGTGCGTGTGCGTGTGCGCGTGCGCGTACCTGGACGGAGAAGCTGAGGCGTTGGCAGCTCTGAACTCCTGTTGGCAGGAACAGATTCTTCAGCTGATGCCGGTCTGACTCGTCCAGAACGGCTCGTGGAGGGAAACGTCTTTCATCCAAGGTCAGGCTGAACCACAGAGCTGTGGGGAGGGGGAGGAGGAGGAGGTTAAATGAAAAACATAGATTACATTTACAGGTGATATGAACAGGGTTCCCACGAGACCTTGAAATTCTTGAAAATCACCCATAATAAACATGCGTCATTGAAAGTGCTTGAATTTTGTGCAACAAAAAACATTAAGTTGACATTTAGGGAAATGTCTCCTGCCACTGAAGGGTCCTTGAAATCCTTGAATTTGAACAATTATTTTTCAAGGCCCTTGAAAGTTTGTGAAACTTTTTGAAAGTGCTTGGATTTTGTAGAACAAAAA
This sequence comes from Solea solea, assembly GCF_958295425.1. NCBI lineage: Eukaryota > Metazoa > Chordata > Actinopteri > Pleuronectiformes > Soleidae > Solea > Solea solea. The sequence continues at coordinate 28,232,659 of NC_081145.1, forward strand.
AGTGATAGTTGATATTTAGGTGAATGTCTCCCCTTGTTTGTTATGATGTCACCTACTGTTAGACCAGGTCTACGCAGGCCAAACGTGGAGACATAACTCGTGGTGTTGTGGACACTGTCCACTGTCTGTCTCTCTCTCCGCCCATCCGTGCAGAACAATGAGCGAGTAAAGTTAAAATGAGCGAGAGCAAATGACGACGTGATGTCCTTGAAATTAAAATGCCAAGATCTCTGTCTCACCAAAGACAAAAGACAAAGACTGACTTTGACCAAGATCTCAAACAGGACAATCACTTGCAGAATCACAGAATCTCTTCATGGTCTCAGTGATTATTGGATGGAAAAACCTGCGAAAATCCAGCCTGGACCACAGGTGTGGAAATCCACCTACCTACTTCTGTCCTGGTCTTAGACCTGGTCTTAGTCCTGGAGTCTGGACTCAGACAAACGGTCACCGACATACATGTGACCTCCTTCCCTCCTCGACGACAGTCCTTGTTAAAGATGTTGATCTTCTCTGGTTCAAAGGTCAGTTTGGCCTCGATCCTCACCACACCACGAGACCTGGAGGAGACACAGAATCCTTGAATACTGACTCTGTGAGGACCCTGAACGTGAGCGTGACTGAAAACATCTGGAGTGTTTGTGATGTCGGACCAGATCATGACGGCAGCTCCCAGTGCTCCCACCGCAAGGTCCACCAGTCCGTCTGCGTTGGCGTCCATGACACCGTGGACGCTCTGTCCAAAGTACTGCAGTCCTGCGGAGAACCCAGCCGCAGAGAGACGCTGCAAACACAGACACGTCACTGTTACCACTTCTCTTTAATCCTTTGGCTTGATTATTCTGCGTACTGACACTTCTTAGTTTGATTGTTCCGAGTACTGACACTTCTTAGTTTGATTATTCCGAGTACTGACACTTCTTAGTTTGATTGTTCCGAGTACTGACACTTCTTAGTTTGATTATTCCGAGTACTGACACTTCTTAGTTTGATTATTCCGAGTACTGACACTTCTTAGTTTGATTGTTCCGAGTACTGACACTTCTTAGTTTGATTGTTCCGAGTACTGACACTTCTTAGTTTGATTGTTCCGAGTACTGACACTACTTAGTTTGATTGTTCCGAGTACTGACACTTCTTAGTTTGAATGTTCCGAGTACTGACACTTCTTAGTTTGATTATTCCGAGTACTGACACTTCTTAGTTTGATTGTTCCGAGTACTGACACTTCTTAGTTTGATTGTTCCGAGTACTGACACTTCTTAGTTTGATTGTTCCGAGTACTGACACTTCTTAGTTTGATTGTTCCGAGTACTGACACTTCTTAGTTTGATTGTTCCGAGTACTGACACTTCTTAGTTTGATTGTTCCGAGTACTGACCCTTCTTAGTTTGATTGTTCCGAGTACTGACCCTTCTTAGTTTGATTATTCCGAGTACTGACCCTTCTTAGTTTGATTATTCCGAGTACTGATCCTTCTTAGTTTGATTATTCTGAGTACTGATCCTTCTTAGTTTCGTTATTCTGAGTACTGACACGTCTTAGTTTGATTATTCTGAGTACTGACCCTTCTTAGTTTGATTATTTTGAGTAATGCTACCGTCCTCTGCTACCTGTCTGTACTGACGCTGGAGACGTTTGTCCTGGCCATAAAAGACATAAACCGCCCCCTGGTGGTCGTCCTCCAGTGGTGCTCCGACCACAAGCTCCCTGAATCCGTCTCCATTCATGTCGGGAATCTGGGCCAACGCTGAACCCAGACGGGAGTTCTGGGAGCGGTCGGACACCTCCAGCGCCCCCTGCAGGACAAATGATGTCTGTAGAGAGAACATTTAGTTTGGGTTTAGTGTTCTCTCTTCTCTTTATTTGTGCATTTTTTTAAAAAACAGTCATGTGACTGACACTGAGGATTTATGCAGCTTTCTATTTATGAACAAACGGAACCCTCGTCTGACTCGTGTTTGTACCTGAGGCGTAACAGAGTAGACGTAAACCCTCCCTCTCTCCCATCCCTGACTGTAGTACATGGGCGCCGCCACCAGGAGGATGTCTGTCTGTCCATCTACGTCCACGTCCATCGACAGCAACTCGCTGCCGAAGTACGATCCGATCTGAAAGGAACAATAACACTGAATCAAACACCGTCGTACGTTTCATCTGTATTCCATTTATGTCCGAAATCGGAAAAGTAGGAAACATAGCTGTCGCGCGACAGTGTAGCATCATGTCTACGATTAAAAAAGATAAACAGTACTACGTGTATGAATCAAATACTACAGAAGTGCTAGTTATGGTAAACTTGGAATATTTCCGTCGTCACTGAAGAGTCATGAATCAAAGCCAACAATGCTAAACTGTGGATTAAAGATTTAAAGACTTAACAATCCTGAAAATATGAGCTAATCTCCAACATTGGTGTATTTAGAGACAGCACTGCTGAATGCCGGCCATCGTGACCACGTTCACTGGTATTTCAGTTCAGTGACTGTGTCAGACAGAGTCGAGCCGGGCCGAGTAGCGCTAGAACTCTAGAACAGTCGTCTCTGTGATGGTGTTCACTGCGTGTGTGTTGGACACCTGTTCTCCCAGCAGCGCCTGCAGGATGGTCAGGTTCCCGTTGTTCTTCAGGGTGAAGACGATGACCTTGCCCGTGTGGTTGAACCTCGGTGCTCCGGCCACGTAGAGCTGAGCGCCACGAGACGAAACCAGCGAGCCCACTGAGTAACCTGGAGCCGGGACAGAGCAGCGGAGGTCAAACACACAAGTCTTTACAGCGCAGCAGAATCTTCTTCTCAGACGGCCAGGCTTCAAAATGGGACTACGTCCATTATGGTCCACGTTTAAAATACCGTTGTGTTTAGACACGTAAATAAGTCAAAACACAGAGATCTTTCTTCATGAAACCTAGTGTGTGAGACATTAGAGACCGGTGAAGGTCTGGACCGGTTGTTTTACCCAGATATGCTCCGTGGTTCTTCAGCTCCTCTGGAAACTCATCCTGATACGACGATTTTGGCGGAACAACCTTCCCGTGTTTGGTCTCCTTCAGCACGGCTCCGTTCCAGTCGTAGGCGCCGACCGCTCCGAGCAGAACGCCGTCCTGGACAAGAGACGAGGATTCACCTTTATTTTGAGTCTTTTAAGCCTCGTCTACGTGGAGACAGAACTTGTACCTTAATGTTCATTCTGTTGGTTGCAGTGTGAAAGTTCAGATGCCACTAAATCCCACACATTGGCACGTTAGTATGACAGAATGAGGACGAACACCGGGACGGCCATGGTGACCGGAGGCAGTTCTTTATCATCATGCAATTTAAGTTACAGCAACGCTCCAAACTACAGGAATCTGAGCTGGAATGTTTCCTGTCTTTTTCAAGTGTCTACCTGAGACACAAGGAGGGAAAAAAACATCTAATCTGAGTAGATTTTGAGATTATAAATAGATTTTAGGATTATAAATAGATTTTGGAATTATGAGTCGATTTTTTAATAATAAGTACAATTACGAATTAGAAATAGATTTTGGGATTCTGAATAGATTGTGGATTTTACAACAGGAAATGTGACTCACTGCCCATTCTGAATTCCATTCAGAAAATCAGCGTTTTTAGCTCACAGGGACACAGGAGATGCTGGTCTACTGTCACTTTGTTTGGTAAATTAGTGTCACTGAGGTAAATATGAACAAAGGATTTAAGGCACCAAAGTCACAAAATAACACATTTGTACTTACAAATAGAGGCAAGAGTGGATCAATGACTCAATGACTCTGTGCTGTGACGTTAAATTGCTGATTTTTACAATGGAGTTTTACAGTGACAGAAAAACACTGGCTAACAGTGAGATAAAGGAGTGAGTGTATTCTTAGAAAGTCATTGGTATGAGCGAACATCATTTTTTAGATTTTTTCTTTACTGTATATTAACTATACTTTACTGTATGTATATGTATATATATATATATATATATGTATATGTATATATATATACTGTGTATATATATATATATATATATATATATATATATATATATATATATATATATATATATATGTATATGTGTGTGTATATATATATATACAGAACAACATTTCAAAAATCCTGAACTATCACTTGAAGTTGCTTTGAAGCAGGTTGGAGCTGCGGGGTCAGGTTACTATGGTGACTTCACTTGATAAGAAGTGAACTATGGTTCCCTCCTGAGGCCACAAACGTGAATATCCTGCACAAAAAAACCAGTCCATGCATGTGTTAAGCGTGTGTGTGTGTGTGAAGTCAGTGATACACAGATGAACTCGTAAAAGAGCAGATATAAAAGTTGTTAAAACGCTGCGTCATCTCTGCGAGTCAGGGACCACAGTGACTGACGGAGGATCTGAGCCGCACATGCACTGAATCTGGATCAGCAGATTCACCACATCAGTGTCACAGAGTTCGCACTTTTAATACCTACCTTTTGTCCACACTGTGTGTGTGGACACCGTGTGTGTGTGTGTGTGTGTGTGTGTGTGTGGACACCATCTGCTCCATGTTACACATAAAGAGTTTCCATGAAACCATTTTCACCGCCTGACGTTGGAAATCAGTCAGATACGATTATTTCCCCTTGGACGAGAATCAACAGAAATATTTTGAGCAGCTTCTCATTCTGCAGTTCTCACATGTGTGTCAGGACCAGGACCAGGACCAGGACCAGACTGCCAACATTTTGAGGACGCCTATCTGTTACATCTTAAGAATACAGCCACGTCTTTATCTCACTGTGAGACAGGCTTTTCCAGCAGGAAACTGAAGTTTGTAAACCACTCACTCTCCCACACCAAAGTCCATAGAGAAAATCTGCATTTTTAGCTCACGGCAACACAGGAGCTGCTGGTCTACTGCTGCCTCGTGTGGTCACTTTGTGTCACTGAGGTCAATCTGAACAAAGTATTTCAAACACCTGAGTCACAAAATAACACATTTAAACTTTTTAATGGAGGCAAATGTGGATAAACAACTCCAGTGTGCTGTGATGTAAAATCACTGGTTTTCTCTATGGGCTTTGGTGTGGGGGAATTAGTGGGATGCAAACTGGTGCAAACTTTAGTTTCTGTGGCTAAATCTTGAGTTGAGAGCAGTATTTAAAAAAATTAATAAATAACTGAAATATCCTTTTAACCAGTCAGGTGTGATTTCTACAGAGAAAATGTAAATGTTTTTTTTCCACTGTAATATGAGTCAAATCATCCAGGACTGAGGGAATTACCCAAAAATCTGAAAACATTTCTGATTTAGACTTTTTAACCTCATGTTTGTGAATAATCTGGAATCTCAACAAACTCACTTTCACTAAATGTGAGGAAAAACCAGCCTGAGCCATCTGAAGTCCGAACCCTCGGCCGTGGCTGCTGGTTCCTGTGAGACAGACACACAAATTACCTTCACACACAAACACAATCCTGATACAGCAGGTTAAAGGCTTCAATTTTAACCGCGTTTCACTTGTGGTGTCAGTAAAAACGGAGAAAGTAAACACTCACAAACACCTACGTTACCTTGGACAAGCCATTGTTATGCTGTGTTCACACCGGACACGTTTTTTTTTGACGCGGCCGTCACGTCTAACACGTCCCGGGATCATTTGTACATTTTGTGACGAGATGGGAGGTCACTGTGTTCCAGAGCAGAGTCTGAACGCTGGCAAGTACGTGACGCCGTGCGGAGAATCTCATAGCTGATTGGCCATTGAACGTCAGACGCGCTTTGTGCGATAGACGCAATTTAGTCACGCAACTGTGCGCCAATCGTGTCCATAGCACCACTTGTCCCGTCATATTCGCGTCTCGTTCCATGTGAACACAGCGTTAGAATCCTATGTTGGAGTTTGTGAGGTTGCTCCGAGTTTCCAAAGGCGACTGGGACGCACCAACTGTTTGCAGGTTGGGGGGAACAGTTCAAATAAAAAGAGAGCGCCCCCTATCGGTTGTTCTACTAAGCACCTGCACGTACACATCCCATCAGTAACGCATCCCGCCTACACTGCAAAGAAACTTAAAAAATGGAAGAAAGAATCTAAAGAGAGTCGGACAGAATTGCTGAGTCGTGGCAGTTGTTACCAATACTGGAATACTGACCTTTATAGAAGAGGGAACGGGACTTTGTTTCAGACAAAAATGGCGGACGTCATGTTTGAATGCAAACCTTCCAGAGTGAAGATCCTCTCCCCCAGAGCGTCCACGATGTCCTTCAGCGCCGACTCGTCCGTCACGTTGAAGAAGTGCTTCTCGTCCGGGTCACTGGCGATGAACTTGATTTCTTTGAGGAAGGCTTCAGGGTTGATTCCCCGACGGTTGTAATAACCCAGAACCTGCAGGAGACAATTGAAGACTGAGACCCCATTCAGACCCAGCATCAACAAGCGTCCTGAGTGGATCCACATTCAGACTCCACCTCCTCTGACAATATCACAATATCTGCACAATATCAACATTGTCTGTCATGTTTTGTAATTCCTTAATGGTTCAAATAAAATCTTAATTCATGTCACAACAGTGTGCGCAGAGCTTCCCATCCACACAAGGTTCTCCTGACTCCTGACCATAGATACAATTGGACGTAGTCTTCCTGTTTCCTCTTGAAACCGACCAGAAAATGAAAATATATGAAATAGCCACCAGAGGGACGTACAGGATAAAGGACCAGTGTGATTAACAGCTGGTATCGTCCAGTAGGAGCCTGGTTGCAGGGGACGTGACGTCTGTGACCATCAGAACGTCAACAAGAGGTTGGACAAAGTGCAAATGTGGAGGTTTGAAAACAAGAGTTCAGATTCTTGTGAGTAATGTCATGACTGGTTGCCACTTGTGTCATATGTGGTCCCATGACAGTCTTTCAGGAGGCATTTTAATATCAAGTGTAAACAGTCACACCGAGATCCGATCCATTGAGTACGGATGTTATCCTCTGTTCCATTTACATTGGAACTCGGAAGTCTGAACTGGGAGTGACGTCAACCTCGAGATCACAGCGAATAAACCAATAACAATACCAGTATATGGCACAAAAGGCTTAGCAACATGTCTCGGGATGAAAGGTAAAGAGTGCTACATGTACCACTGATTCCTTGGAATCCTAACTTGGGGTACATGAGGTCACTCCGAGTTTCCGAGTTCAGGGGGTCGTTCCTTACACAGGAACTTCAAAGATCCAACTACAAATGGAACACAGCATGAGTACCAGATCCAGTAAGGTCAGAGGAAGCTGAGCACAGATCAGACAGGAAGTGAGGAAGGTAAAGATGGACGGACTCACAGCGATGGCGTACATGGTGATGTTGTCTCTCTCACTGTCAGCGACGGCCTGAACCAGCTGAGGACTGTCGTGAGATTCACCGTCTGTGATGACGATCATCACCTTCTGAGCACCACGACGACCGCCGCGTTTGAACGCCTCCGACCTGCAAAGACGAAGAAGAAGAAGGAGAAGAACAGGGTGTTTGAGGTGGAACTGTGGGAGTCGTGGATCCTTCAGGGAGGATTTGTTTGTCGTACCTCGCCACGTTGATGCCCAGCGCCGTCCTTGTCTCCTCTCCGCCCCGCTGGTCGATGCTCCTGGCCGCCTCCACCACCTCCTCCACAGTCTCGTAATCGCCCAGAGTGAACTCGTGGACGACCGTGGAGCCGTACTGAACCACGCCCACCTGCAGCCAAAGCACATCAGTCACAACCTCAAACCCTGCACCTTAAACTGACAAGCTTGTTTTTGACGTGTGGTTGAAGGTGGTGCTGGTTCATAGTCAGCGCTGACTGTGCTGAGAACCAGTCTGAGATCAGTGAAAACATGGCTGCCATAAAATCTAAGATGACTTTTTTGGCTTTTTCTTGTCCTTACAACCAGAGGTTTGTAAACCACTCACACGTTCATACCACTCCACCTCTGTCATGAGTGATTGATGAACCGACCTGCGTCTGACCTGGGCCGATGTAGAACTTGTGCAGAATGTTGATGAGAAAGTCCTGGACCTCGTACCACGGATAGATGGAGTTAGAACCATCCAGAACAATCACGATGTCCATGAACGTCTCACACCCTGGAAGACAAGAGGAGATCAGGATGGATGGATATGTTGATGGGTGGTTGGTTGGTTGGATGAATAAATATGTCTAGGGATGGATAGACAGACAGATGGATGGATGAATATGTCAATGGATGGTTGGATGGATGAATGTTGGTTAGATATGTCTTAGGATGGATGGATGTCCAGTTGGATGTATGAATGAGTAAATGGATGGATTATTGGATGAATGGATGCACAGTTAGATGGTTGGTTGGGTGAATTAATAGATGGACGGTTGAATGAATGAATGGACGGTTGGTTGGATGGATGAATGTTGGTTGTTTGGATGAATAAATTAATGGATGGTTGGAGGAATGAATGAATGGACAGTTGGATGGATGAATGAATGAACGGTTGGGTGGACTGTTGGATGGATTGATGAATGAATGAATGAGGGTTGGTTGGGTGGATGGATAAATGAATGAATGATTGGATAGATAGACGTTGGATGAATGGATGGTTTGCGTGACAGGTGAATGAATGAACGGATGGACAGTTGGTTGGATGAATGGATGAATGAATAGTTGGATGGATGAATGAATGGACGGACAGAAGGATGGACGGTTTCATGAATGAATAGACAGTTGGATGAATGGATGGATGAATGACGGAATGAATGGTTGGTTGGATGGGTGGATGAATTGACAGTTGGATGAATGAATAGTTGGATGATGGATGAATGAATGGACGGACGGATGGACGTTTGATGAATGAATGAACAGTTGGATGGATGGACGTTTGATGAATGAATGGACAGTTGGATGGATGGATGAATGACAGAATGAACGGTTGGATGAATGGATGGATGGATGATTACTCTGCAGGGCCGGTGCGATGGTGTGGGACAGTCTGAAGTTGCGACTGACTCTGGAGCAGATTCCTGTGCTGTACAAGGAGCTTCCACACTCGTGAGACCAGAGCGGTCCACAGGTCTGAGGACACGTCCACACACAGCAGAGACATGAGTGGACACAAGAGGGCGACATGTTTCAGGACAAATGCGTCGCAGTGAATGAAAGTCACTTTAAATGGGTCTGCAGGTCATGTGACTCACCACGAAGCTGCCGTCTTTGGGGCTGGACGTCAGCGTCATACCCAGTCTCATCTGGTCTTTCCTCTCCGACACGTCGTCCAGAGACAGTTTCCCTGGGAGACAGGAACAAGAGGGTTGGAGCACTTTCACTTTGAAACAGATACAAAAACAGCTGAGAGTTTCTTCTTACCCAGGTTGAGTCGGCTGCAGTTTGCAGAATCCCTGGTGTCAAGTGGACACCTGAACACATCACCAGTCTGCTGCGCTCCTGTGGATTCAAAGGGAGCCCCCACCAGTAACCTGCAGAACACACACACACACACACACAGGCTCAGGTACTACAGGAAGTAACACAGTCTGAACACAAACTGAAAGTGACTGAAAACCAGAAAGTCTGTGCGGTCAGTGTCTTGATCTGAGGAAACGTTAGCTGTTCAGGTCAAAGGTCAGCAACGTCATGAGGTCAGCTGATGATATACTTATACGTGCATGGTCACAAACTCTTGATGTTTACAACAAACGTATCTGGATCTAACGTGGTGCAGTGAATGACTGTGATGCAGTGAATCACTGTGATGTAGTGAACGACTGTGATGTAGTGAACGACTGTGATGCAGTGAATGACTGTGATGTAGTGAACGACTGTGGTGCAGTGAATGACTGTGATGCAGTGAATGACTGTGATGCAGTGAATGACTGTGATGCAGTGAATGACTGTGATGCAGTGAACGACTGTGATGTAGTGAACGACTGTGGTGCAGTGAATGACTGTGATGCAGTGAATGACTGTGATGCAGTGAACGACTGTGATGTAGTGAACGACTGTGGTGCAGTGAACGACTGTGATGTAGTGAACGACTGTGGTGCAGTGAATGACTGTGATGTAGTGAACGACTGTGGTGCAGTGAATTACTGTGATGCAGTGAATGACTGTGATGCAGTGAACATGGTGCAGTGAATGACTGTGGTGCAGTGAATGACTGTGATGCAGTGAATGACTGATGTAGTGAACGACTGTGGTGCAGTGAGTGGTTTATTAGCAGTAACCAGAGTACACAGCACCACATGTGGTCTGGACGGCTGTTCTGGGAACAGCACTGAGTCACATACCAGAGGACATGTCCTTAAATCTGCTAATGTGTCTCCCGTCCACATCAAACGAGCGGAGGGCAGAACTCACAAAACCACATCCCACACTGCAGACAGAACCCGGTCCGCGTCCCACAGCCTCACAGCCTGCAGCGGGCTGCCGCAGACAGACAGACAGACAGACCACGCCCCCTGATGCTCTGACATCACCACATTGTTTCCTGCACAGGTGCTGTCACTTTAGACTTTCTGGTAAAACCTCAAAAGAAACATACCTGTGTCTTCCACCTCTGCTTTACTGCTTTACTGTTTGTCTTTAAATTGCTGATTAACCACGTTTCCCATAATGCCCGTCTGTTCTGCACAGGCCTGTGGGGGGGGCTGACACTGATCTAAAGGTTAAAACGTGTATAACTTCTCACTGTTGCTCGTCCTCCCTGCACCAAAGCCCATTGAGAAAGTCATCGATTTTGCGTCACAGACGGGTGTCGATCCTCTGCTGCCTCCATCAGTATCTTCAAATGTGTTGTTTTTTCACTTGTTCAGATTCATCTCAGTGACACAAACTTGCCACACGAGGCAGCAGTAGACCAGCAGCTCCTGTTTCCACATGAGCTTAAATCACTGATTTCCTCTGTGGGATTTGGTGTGTGAGAGTGAGTGTTTCTTCTGTTAGAGAAGCCTGATCGGTCGTCAGGTTTCCACTGTCACACATCAGGTTAAATCTCTGTCGTCAGCGTCTG